>NC_137022.1:13177499-13274999 GCF_032717465.1 Coenobita brevimanus | reverse complement strand
TATTTAGCGGTAGTGATTCGTGCCTATGATTCTCTTTAATATCTCTATGACACCGACGTTAACGAAAACGTGATTTACTAGAGGGGTTGGACTGGGTCCCAGAACGCAGGTGGCGATACTGGGGTAGGCTAATATATGGGTAGAGAGGTGCCTATTCAGCTGTATTACATGATCTCTATGTCTGATTTTTGTTAACCCTATACTGATAGAGTAAATCGTGGTATGGACGTGGAACTGTTAAGCTATCTAATTCACACCCTCAGTATCCAGTTCTTTGTCCGCCCCTCCCTCTTCCCAACAAATAGGTACTGGCTGGGAGGGGAGATGGCCGTAATGACTGCTACACCATGAACAGCGGATCACATGTTTATACATCAACGACAGTGGTTCACCTGTCGTCTTTAATGGATTGCAATATACACCGCTACTCAGCCAGAACAATAGATCAATGTTCGGACACTGCTGACATGTGTGGCTCAGTAGTTGGTCTCGTGAACAGGGCAATGGTCCTCGTATTTATCTTTATCCTGTCAATTTCATGCAGTGTGAACGCTACTCGGTTGTTTAGCATAACAAAACACACTACAGATAAAGTGTGTGTTTGCAGTTAATACAAGCGATTTCTGTAACTAATGGCATAGTTGATGCAATATGCACGTGCTCAGACTGGATAACTACAGACGTTACAACATTGTTCCACCATTATTGGCTCGAGGATTTGTGAAGGAATGCATGAGGCATACGACAGTTGCTCAACATGAACCTCAATATAACTAATAACCAGTGGCAATATGTAAAATCAACAGCCAAACACGGCATACAGAAAACGGTAACAAACCTGGGTTAAGTAAATCCACCTTTATTTTACATCGGTGCCATACAGATATTAATGAAAACAATAGGGACCATCATTACTGTCAGACTGTTCATATTTATTGGCGATAAAGGAAAAATCTATATAGGCCTATCCCTACTCTCTCTGCGATATCAGTCGTCATCCAGGATGATACTAGGTAAATGGCTACAAGAATAATTCCCAATCAATATGAAAACAGCTGTAACATCTGACAAAATGTAAAGACGTGTCATATAACTGACCATTAACAAATAGTCACCATACTTATAATACAGGGGTATTGAGCCACCCAGTGGAAAGTGTGTTGTGAATTGTTACAAACTATGTCGGTCAGTTACAACATGTGGCAACGTCAACATAGCGTTTCATGGTCTGACTGCAAAATTCCATATTCTCCATAAAACAATTATTTGGCCGTCATCATCTTGTAAGCCATCTCTACCACTGTAGCTCTTGTCGTCTACCAAAGTCCCTACCCCATCATCCCTCTCCTCTAGCCTCCAGTTCGACCAGTATTGCCCTCTTCTTCACCCACCTCTCTCCTCCTGTCACCCAAATCCCCTGCTCCGACCCTGCAACCCCCCTGTGGTGCCACCTTCTGTAAGTAGTGAACTTGCTTCGATTTCAGAGGTCTACAAATGCCAGATTCACGGTAGGAAGGATGGAAGTCATGATAAATCTCTGTTCTTTAGTGGTTGTGGGGAAGCTGATAATTATGACTTTTATGATGAGCTGTGAACTGTTGCATGGTTCATGACTCGAAACTAAACCACTCATGAAATCTGTGTCATAGTGTTAAAAAACTTACCATAATCATGAGATGCTGTTATCAGTATGAATATAACTGGCGGAACAATGCTGATATAATATTATTACCACCAATAACTGCGCAGAGCGGTAATGATCACAGCGTTCGGTTCGTTCTTGCGACCGAACGAAACCTGGTGAAGTTCCGTACCTATCAGCGTTACCAGATGCAGAAAACATTACACCACCTCGCTTGTGGACGTGGTGTTTCTGTTTGATAACTCCGCAACTGTACATACACACAAGTGTGTCACCACATTAAGCATAATGACATTGCATAACACATAATGACACTGATAAGATGTGTGTGTGTGTGTGTGTGTGTGTGTGTGTGTGTGTGTGTGTGTTTTCTTACCTAATTGTTCTTACCTAATTGTATCTTTACAGGAATGAGTCAAGCTCATACTGTCCCGTGTCTTGAACCATATTTATCGTACAAATCCTTAAATTTGTGAATTGTTTTGGCACACACTATTTCATTCGGTAGTGCATTCCACTGATCAATTGCTCTATTTAGGAAACTAAATTTCCTTACGTCTTTATCACCTCTTTTTTTATGCAGTTTTTGCAGTGTCCTCTTGCTGATGCTTCCCCATAATTTAAGTAATCATTTATGTCTATTTGCTCCTTCCCTGATATGCATTTATATAGCATAATCATGTCACCTCTTTTCCTTCTTTCCTCTAGTGTTGGTAGATTCAGTTTATGTAGTCTTTCTTCGTAGCTTAGATCCCTTAAGCTTGGTACCCATTTTGTAGCTTCCCTTTGAACTTTTTCAATCTTGTCTACGTGTTTTTTGAGATGAAGACTCCAGACTATTGATGCATACTCCAGGGTTGGTCTGATGAATGATGCTATTATCTTTCTTAACATGTCTTCATTTATGTATGTAAACGCTATTCTCATATAGACAAGCAGTATATACATGTTCCGTACCTTCTCACTGATATGGTCAGCCGGAGATAGTCTGTTATTGATAATCACACCTAGGTCCTTCTCTCTGATGTGTGTAGGGTTTTATTTCCTAATGTATAATCCCAATCAGGTCTTTTTCCACTTTTACCAAACTTGATTACATCACACTTGTCCACATTGAATTCCATTTGCCATGTATTACTCCATTCATGAAGTTTATTTAATTCTTCTTGTAGCTCTTTACAAGAGTCTGAGTTAGTAATTCTCCTTTGTATTTTTGCATCATCTGCAAACATTTAGATAGTTTTCATGTCCAGCATTACTGTCTATATAATTTATATACACTAAAAACATGATTGGCGCCAGCACTGAGCCCTGTGGTACTCCACTAGTCACTTCTTTCCATGATGAGTAATTTCCCCTTAGTACTGTTCTCATTTTTCTTTTCATGAGAAAATCTTGCATCCAAGAATACAGTTTGCCTCGAATTCATCTTTGATGGTACAGTTTCCATAAAAGTCTTTGGTGTGGTACTGTGTCAAATGCTTTTTTGAAATCTAAATAGATACTGTCCACCCATCCTTCTCTTTCCTGTAATGGGTCTGTTACTCTGTCATAGTAGCTCAACAGATTAGTAACACATGATTTTCCTTTTCTGAAACCGAACTGTCTTTCTGTTATCATACTGTGTTCTTCTAGGTGATTTACCCAAGCTTTTCTTATAAGCTTTTCTAATACCTTGTTTACAACACTGGTTAATGATAATGGTCGGTAGTTAAGTGGATTTTGTCTATTCCTTTTCTTGAATAAAGGATCAATGTTTGCTTTCTTCCAAATATCAGGTATTTTACCTTGACTCAAGGATTTCTTGAAAATTAAAAATAATTGTTTACTTAACTCCTTTCACATTCATGTAGCACCCAACATGAAATTTCATCAGGACCATTTGCTTTTCCTTTGTCTAATTTACTTAGGTCCTCCTGTATTTCTTTTTCTGATGTTTGTATATCTGGTAGTATGTGTGGGCATGCATGTTCCACATAATCCCTCTCAAATTTTTTTTGCTCTGTAAAAACTGATTGGAAATTCTTGTTTAGTGCTTCACAAATATCTTTCTCTTGTGTATAGGTGATTCCATCGTCGGTAATGGATTGTATTTTATCTTTTACTTTGGTTTTGCTTCTGATGTAGTTGTAAAATAGCTTTGGTTGATCACTACTTTTATTTATTATATCCTCCTCAAACTGTTTTTGGGCTTCCCTCCTTATTCTTGTATAATCGTTTCTTGCCTGTTTGTAATTATTATATGCCCTTTCACTATTGTGTCTTCTGTATCTATTCCACAACAAATCTCTTTTTTCTTTTGATTTTTTACATTCTGTATTGAACCATTTCTTTATTTTCTTTTCTGCTTCTTTGTGCTGTGGGATGTGCTTCGGGACTCCTATTTCATAAAATTCACAGAATTTTTCATATATAGAATTTAAATCTTGTCCACTTAGATCCTTTTCCCAAATATTTTCTAAGAAGTACATCTTTAGGTCATGATAGTTTCCCTTTTTATAGTTTAGGCTCTTTTTGTAACTTTCATTGCTGTTATCTATGTCATATGCAATCCTGAAATTGCAATTTAGTACTGCATGGTCGCTTTTGCCGAATGGAGGGAGATATATTAAATTGTCAACATCGTTTTCTTGCCTAGTAAATATGAGATCTAGCACTGAGGGTACCTCGAGTCCTCATTTTCTGGTGCTTTCCCTTACATGTTGCGTTAGGAAAAACTCTTGCACAAGATCCAGGAGCTTTTGGTCCCAACAGCTTTCATTGCTTATTATATCTAGAGTATTCTAATCTATATTTGTATTAAAATCTTCAGTTAGAATAATTCCTTTTTATTTCTCTTCTATTTTATGTAGTAATGCTCTTAAACTCTGAATTGTATTTTCCGCCAGGTCCTCATATTCGTCTCTTTCCCATGTGTTTGATCTGGGTGGCATGTACAAATTGGCTACAATTACTTTACCTTCAGATGTATTGATCTCTACTGCAATCATTTCTACTTGTGAGGGTATATCTAATTATATTTCTTTGACTTTTAGATTTTTCTTTGTTAATATTATAATTCCTCCTCCTTTTTTTAAGTTCCTATCTCTTCTCCATATATTATATTCCTCTAAGTTTAGGATGTCATTCGATATCCTTGGTTTTAATTTTGTTTCAGTTAGGTATATTATATGTGGTTCATTTTCTCTGACATAATCATTCATCTCTAATAATTTAGATACCATTCCATCCACATTTGAGTACATCAACTTAATCATCTCGTTTATATACTTATCATGATTGGGTTCTACTACCTTCCTCCTTTTTTATTCCCTCCTGTTTATGTACCACTTTCGTACCTGCAATCCAATTACTTTGTAAAAAAAAAAAATGTATTCTTCTCCTCCTCTGATCATCCCTCATTTTCTGTTTTTGCTTCCTCCCTCTTCTCGTTCAGTAATTCCAGTTCCTCTTGTGTTAGGAATCTTTTTATCCATACATTTTTGAACTCTTTTTCCATAAGGTTCTTTGCATTTTTTAGTATCTCCACGGTGTTTACACTCTGGAAGGTTACCTTTAGGGGTCTTGACTTGCTTTTCTCATATTTCCCTAACCTTTTGTGTTCCTCTATGTCTTTACTGCAGATTTCCTCTGATACTTCTTTCAATATGCCCATTACATTTCCCATCTCCTTTTTGTCTCTTGAGATCTTGTTTTTTACTTCTTCCTCTTCTATACCAGTGATTACTATAGATTTGTTAATATCTACTGAATCTCTAACTTAGGATTGTTTTGGATTATTCTTTTCACTTCCTTTTTAATGCTTTTTTTCTTCCACCCTTGTTTCCAAGTCTTTCTTTACTTTCACCATTTCAGCTTAAGTGGTTTCCACATCATTTTTGTAGCTTTGCACAGCTTCATTCACCTGTGTTATCTTCTCCTCAATATCACTGGTCTGATCCATCAGACTGCTTACTTACCTAATTGTCTCTGTATCATTTTTGAACTTTTCCATAATACTCTCGTGGTTGACTACTGTACTTGCCATTTCACTAAGTTTCCTCCTAAGTGTACCCACTTCAACTGTTAGCTCATTTATGGTTGTTTCATTCTTGTTGACTTCCTTTCCTAATTTTTCTATTTCTTCCTTTTGCAAGTACATCTGTTTCTTAATTTCGTCAATCTCATTCTGAAAGACTGTCTCCAACCTATGTACTCTTTCAACCAGTTTGTTGTGAGTCTCCATTTCAATCAATTCTTGGTAGAAATCATCATCCTGCTTTCTACCTTTATCCCTTTTCTTTTCCAAATTTGCTTTACTAAAGCTATGTGGTCATTTTGTAGTACTAAAAGCGTATATAGTACTTACATTCCCTGGGGCAGATTGTAGACTAAACAACGATCAGCTGATTGTGCACATTCCTGTGCTGCTTGTCTACTTTCTGTTTGACCAAGTCTTACTTAAAACTTCTTCTTTTTTTTAAATATTAGAACACCATTTAGTCTAACCTTGTACAGAGCTTGACTTATATAAAGATACTTAATTAGGTAATGCCGCTGGCCAAGTTGGCCAGGTATAGAGCGCTGTTGACGTGTGTCTGCTCTTTCTTGGTGCCTCGGTGTGTGTGTGTGTGTGAGACACTGTCTACGTTTGCATCATTTTTTTTTTTTTCGTCCCCGCTCCTGAGGGGCTCCGGGAGGGGTATTGCTTTCACTCGGTTTGCGTGTTTGTCTGGCTGGCCGTCTGTTAACAACTTTACACACACAGACAGACAGACACACACACACACACACACACACACACACACACACACCTGAATAACTGAAACATTTGGATTATGAACTTGTCGAGTTTCTATAGTAGACTGATAGACATTACTCAAGAAAGGGAAGGTTGGGAAGACTGTATTTACCTGGATTTAAATTTTTTTTTTTGACAGAGTGCCAGACTGAAGATTATTATGGAAACTGAAAACTTATAGTGCATGGGAAATTGTTGAAAAGGATGGAAAATTATTTGACAAATTATTTGACAGATGAGAACCGTAATAAGAGGTAAGTTTTCCATGTGGATTCAGAAGGTAAATAGTGGAGTGCCCAAGGGTTAGATGTTGGCACCAATTATGTACTTGATATAAATAAATGACATGCCTGAAGGATTGAGTACTTATATGAGTTTATTTGTTGACGATGCAAAAATTATGAAACATATTAAAGGAATAAATTGTTGTAAGAAATTGCAAAAAAGATGTGGATAAACTCTACGAGTCAAACGTGGAAAATGGAATTCAGTACTAATAAATGTCATATATTGGAAATGTGAGTCAGTGATAAAAGAGCAAGGTATGAGTACAAGATGGGAGATGAAATAATAAGGAAGACAAAAGAAAAAAGGACCATGGTGTGACTGTACAGGATAACCTATCGACCGAGAAACATACAAACATGATTACTGGAGAAACTTATGGGCTACTGAACAACATGCGAGTAACATTTAATTATATGGATGAAGAGATACTGAGAGAGTTAACAGTGACGCTGATAAGACCGAGCTTGGAATATGTAGCATTGATATGGTCACCACACTTGAAGATGCATACCAGTAAACTAGAAAAAATACAAAGGCTGGCCACAAAATTGACATCAAGCTTGAGGGAGCTGTCGTATGAGGAGAGATTAGAAAAGCTGCAATTGTCAACCATGAGAAAAGATGAGAGAGGGGAGATATGATTACTATGTTTAGAGGTTTAAGAAGAACAGAACGTGTGGACAGAGAAGACCTTTTTGTGCAAGACGATGGAAGAACAAGAGGACACAAATTCAAGCTGAAGAAGAGTCGATGCCTCAGTGATGTAAAGAAATTTAGTTTTCCAAACAGAACTATAGACAACTGGAATAATTTAGAAGGAAAGGTGGTGCGAACAGAAAGCATGCATGTATTTAAATCTAAACTGGATAATAAATGTAGAAAGATGACGGGACAACACGAGCTTAGCTCAAATCCTGTATAGTAGGCTAAAATTAGGTAAATACACACACACCATCCTTATCCACTCACAAAAACAGATAAGACACGATAAATAACACATTCTTGTAAATACCTTATGGAATAAAAGAAATTTCTAAGAAAGTACTTAATGATTACAAATTCACAGGTGAGGGGGTTTTGGTAGCACGTGGGCTGCTGCTGATGCTTTAGGTGGGTCTTCGGTATTATTTTACAAGTGCACAGGGATTTGGAATCTCAATTTTACTCTTACAGATATCTAAAACTCACCATTGCGAACATTTTGAACCCTAGAAATAACTTCCGCAAATGAATATTAACGCGAAAAAAGGTTTTTGAAAGTTTTTCGAGAAATTACTCTCTACATAGTCTGGCGATACGTGAGACCCATCGCGGCGCGTGCTTAATGTATTGTGGTCCTGTCTCGCGTGTGTCTACCATCACGTCAAGGTTCACGTGACTTATGGGAGGGGCTAAAGTATGTGTCTACTGTTACGTCATGCGCTATCTGCTCATGAGTGAAGTTCAAACTGATACAACCGGCACGCAAATTTGAATTTCAGATACGCTAGGGTCCCACAGGATTTGAAAGTCAGTTCGTCTCCAGCCACGACCTGTGAAGCCTGCAAAATTACCGTAAGTACTTCAGGAGCTGTAAACTGGTAAGTAAAGGCATTATTTCGTATTTACACCTGGTTAGGTTAGATGAGGTTTGGTTAATGTCAGGGGTGGCCTGGGGGGCGAAGCCCCCCAGTTAGAAAGCACGGCCAGTGTTGGTGGGTCTGGGGGGCGAAGCCCCCCAGTTACCAAACACAAACTCCCTAAGAAGCTTAAAATTTCATTTTTCCGAAGGATTTTAGTGTTTTCGGTTTGAATTTGATAACAGTTTCAGTCGGAAATCACTCGTTTTTGCATGTTTTCCCCACCCAAAACCCTGCTTTCCCACAGGTCCCCCATTGTTCTTGGCACGGAAAATATAATTTTATGGCCTAGCTTAGTTTAGCTTAGGAAATAATGGTTTGCTGGTGACAGCAGGCAGGCGATTGTTGGTGCAAGGCGGTGGGGAGTAAGCCAGACGGCCCGGCGCCAGCGGGCTGGCTGGTGAAACCAATGTATTTCTGATGGTTTTTGATGTGCTGTGAATTATTATGACCTTCATTTCTATCGCAGATCAATATATTATGTGATTTCCCCCACCCAAAAACCCCGGGTTTGCCCATCTCCCCTATTCTTGTGGGGGGGAAGAGGGGGTGGGGGATATCTTGATATATACTGATTTGCGGCAGAAATGAAGGTCAGATTCGTTCAAAACACATCAAAAACTATCAGAAATACCTTGGTTTCACCAAAAAAGACGTCCCTGTGCACTTGTAAAAAATTACCGGTTCTTCTGCAGCTGCTGCCAGGGGAACGACGACCAGAACCAGGTCTGCCAGCACCTGGGCATAGACCTGTAGGAGGCTGAACAGCCCATAGACGGCAACTGTGGAACCAGAACCCATCATGACACCAATTAGGGTGAGGTCTAGCCCCATAATGAGGGCAAGATCCACCTGCAGATCTACCACGCCGACAACACCCACACCGAAGATGAGGTAAAGCTGCAAGATAAGAGGGAGATTGACCTTGAGGTCGACCACAAAAATTTCAAGGCTGCCTGTGAGGTCAGGCCCCAAGATGGTGGCGAGATCCACCTGCAGATCTTCCAGAGGAATGTCAAACTGGACGAGGTTGGCCAGCACCTGGGTGTAGACCTATAGGAAGTTGAACAGCCCCCGAATGACGACTGTGGTGCAAGAATCCATCATGACACCAATTAGGGTGAGGTCAAGCCCCATGATGAAGGTAAGATCCAACCTGAGGTCATCCACAAAAACACGATAGCTGACCGTGAGGACGAGCTCCATGATGGGGGCAAGATCCAATCTGAGGTCGTCCACAAAAACACGAAAGCTGCCCATGAGGTCAAGTCCCTTGATGGTGGCAAGACCCACCCACAGGCATACATGAACACCCATGCTGAACACGAGAGTGAGCTCAAGCCTTATATTGAGGGCGAAATCCATCTCGAGAATATAGGTGAGACTAGGAACAAGACGAAGCCTGCACCTCACCAGAAGGTTGAGGTCAAAACTACTGCAAAGAGGATGGCTGAGAACGAGACTGAAAGGGCTGTGGATGAGAATAAAAAACTCTTCCCTTGTGGGCATGGGAGTGGTGAAGTGCCTTTTAGAATCAAGCTGTTCTCCGACAGCTGGGCACCATCCCTCATCCCACCTTCCAACAGACCCCCCATCCCTGACCCAACATCCCTGGGGCCACAAACCCCTTTCCCAACCCCCATCCCATACCCTACCCCTCACCACCCATGGACCCCTCACCCTACCTAATCCCATCTCTCAACGACCTGCCCCCCACTCCTGCCGTGACTGACTCCCTGGAGAATTCCTTCCTGAGGTATATGGCTGTGATGGGATGGACGACCAGGTGGGTCAGAGGAGATGAACAGATGGACAGGAAGAGCCAGACATGAAAGCAGATGATCAGGAAGATGACAAAAAGGAAAAGGAAGAGTTGGATACATGGCCATGGATTAGACGCAATCTAAAGAAACTGCAATGTATCCTGGGCATCTATATCATCTATATCAGTGGTTCTCAACCTTCTTTCCCCCATGAACCCTTTGAGCATTCTTAATGTCATCCATGTACCCCCCTCCCCTTAGTAATAATTGGAAAAAAAAAATATGCAGAATAACATTCAGTTGTGTATACAGTAATCCCTGTACTTTCTGGACGCCCATGTTCCGCACACCCCACTTACTGGACATTATGGGCCTGGACCTTCGGAACCCAAAAATGGCCAAAAAAAAAGAAAGAAAATCCCCGCAAAATCCGATTTTTTTCCCACCCGTAATTTGAAATTGCTGTGCGCTGAACAGCTGGTTTACACCACGACCCTTTCACCCCTTCCTTCCTCCCCCCTCCCCCCTCCCCTGTCAGGGTTGCCATTTGGTATTTTTCATTACCAAATGTGGGCCAATTTGGTAATGAAAAATTCGTTTGGTAATGAATCAGAATAATGCATTACCAAACGGATTTTTCACATGTATGAGGATACACAAGATGGAGATGGTGGATTATTTGCTCTGTCTGATTAATCTGCTAGCTAATATAACATGAAAATAATGAACATGCCGTTAATTATGAGAAAAGTGATTACATGTATTTCCACTTGTATATATAATTAGTGAAGAATAAATGCTAGCTTTACGGATTTGGTAATGAAAAGTTAAATTTGGTAATGAAAATTGAGGAGTTTACTAATGTGGCAATTGCGATCTGGCAACTCTGTTTCCCCGTCACCACTTCAACAGTTACTGCTTAACTTCGATGACGAGTAGATACCTACCGCAATGGAAGCCACAGGTGCTCATTTTTTGTGAAAAAACAGTGAATAAACTGCAATACATCGCCACTAGACCACACGGGAATTTTTAGTGTTGTGCAGTGTTAAGAAATTAGAATTTAGAGTGCAAAGGATTAACTGTGGAGTGCATATTGGCGGTTGAAACTGGCGGTTGAAACTGGCATGGTGCAGTTAAGAACAATGTGCAATGTTAAACAATTATAACTCACAGTGCAAAGAACTAAGTGCAGCACAACACTGGATTACTGTATGTGCTTCAAGAACATTATCACCACTGCCAAAACCTTAGAAAAGCCGGCCATAATCGTGCTGTAAGTACCCTGGCTGAGGTAGTGTCACTTCTAATTCCTCATGGTTCCTTTTCATTTATTTCATATCTTTATGTCCATTCTTGGTGTGAACAGGGTCTTAAATAGGTTTAAATAGGTGCTATGCATGTCCGGTAGGGAATTATTTAGGTTGCTTTCAAAGTTAGGCTGGGTTAGGGTCCTTATGTACCAGTCCAGGAGCTAGGGGCCCACTTTCCGGATGGGACCACTTTCTGGACATGCCTTTGGCTCTATTACATCGGATAGTAGAGGGATTACTGTATTTGTAAGTAGTGACAGTAAATGAGTAACTACATAACCAACATAGTAAATATAAACAATTCAAAAGAAAATAAAAGAACAGTTTCACAATTCTTCGCCTGTGGCTGTGCAGTATCAATTGCAAGATTAATGTATGGGGTTTTAAATGTGCAAAAACTATGTAGCTACATAGCTCGTAACTTGTTTTAAAATATTACCCTGTGATTATATCAACTGCAAAGTGAATTATGGAGATGGCTGGTGCTGCTTTTGATCAACTAGCCTAGTAAGCCATGGAGCAGTTCTGGCTAAGGCACATTGAAGGTCGGCTTCCACATTCAGTCGAGAGCTTATTTTTTATTTCGTGACAAGTAAGCTGGAAAATCCAGATTCACACAATGTTGATGGGAAAAGTAACAAACAGCAAGCAGCCTCCTCTGTGACATGTGGGTATGACTTGGATATTTCACTCACAGTAAGTTTCAATAAGTTTTGCATTCCACAACACATCGGCTTTCTCCCCTCCCCCCGCCACCCACCGCATCTTCAAAAACGTGTATTCTCAGTTTATTTTCACCACCCAAAGATATTTATTTTGCCACAAAATCGACGTATTCCTATTCGTCGATGTCTGTTCTACACAATAAGCTAAAAAAAAAAAACACTATATGTACATTAGGGTGGTGTGAATAAACATTTGGGAACATTTATCTCAATTCCCAACATCATAGCTCGAATGTTTACTAATCTATCTGTAAATGGTATAAAATCATTTGAAAGAGAATTTTATTAGCTTTCGAATAAGAGTTATGGTTTTCGAGTAATAAATGAAAAAATAAAACCTATTTCTGACAGATGACAAGAGTTTATATTTGGGGAGCTCTAGCAAAAAACTTTTGGCAGTGTTATGTTTTTATTTCATCACCTTATGCATGATTTCATGGGCTTTCATTTGAGATCAGAATGGTTGTCCTATACCTCATAGTTTTCGAGAAAAATGCAAAAAACTATGGTGTACCCACGCCATGCCATGACTGTAGGGCGGTTCCCCTCCTCCCCCTAAGATGCTACATATATTTCACCAATTCCTTGTACACTAGGTATGCACACTTTATTCACATGATTCACTGTCAGGGTAGAGGCAGTATAGTTGATTAGAAACAGTAGTACTATCTTCGTTGGGCGAATGGCTGATAACTGCAAGGAACGCTTTACAAACACATAATTTTCTATTGCAAACACCAATTCTAATCACAATAGTGCCCAAAACCTATACATAAACACTATTAGTATAGTGAAATATGTCATGCAGCCGGGACGGGGGTAATAGAGGAAATTTTAAGGGATAAGACAGTGCACTACCTTCCCCACTCACAGCTCATTTGGTACTGAAAACCTGTCTGGTCTGTCGTGGCATCAAGACCCCTTGTTGCCAATTCGTTACTTCTGATGAGAGCTGGGCAAGCTATGACGCCTCCAAGAATGATGTAAATCAACCAAAAACTTTTTTTTGGTGAATATTTTATGGTTTTAAGACGCCAAGGCATCACTGCATATTTACAAGGAAAGACCCCAATGATGCCAAACGCATCACCTTGTACAAACCAGACCTTGATTAAAGATTCTTTCTCAGAGAGGTCACGAGCACTGGAGTCATTCACAAGGTTAATAAACTCTTCCTGAATATTACCATTAACAGAAGCAATATCTGTAAGAAATGGGTTTCTAATTAGCTTTAAATCCACTTCAGACATATCTGGAAAGTATCTCCTTCATTCATTTTGCAGTGAGGAAAGGTATTCCACTATTAAATTTGCCATCTGATCTCCATTAGAGGTGTCCTGCTTGTCAACAAGTGTTTCAAACATGCTGAAATTTCCTTTCCTTACTTTTGTCTCCCACAGTTCTAGTTTCATTAGACAACTCTTCAGTTTATCAACAAAGTCAGTGACAACAACATCAGCCCCTTGCAAAGATTTGTTGAATATATTTAGGCACATATATCAACAAGATAGGTAAGATATATAACCCACTTTGGATCACTTAACTTTGCATGATAAATCTGAGATTCTTTCTTGTCATTACAGCTGAAGAACTCTTTCAGTTCGTCCTGTAGCTCAAAAACTCTCTTGACAACATTTCCTCAAGACAGTCATCGAACCTTTGTGTGATGCAAGAGTGTTTCATGAACAGAATCTAAGTCTGAGCACAGAAGTCTAAATAGTCTGGTATTGAGAGCACTTAACTTTACGAAGGTGACCAGCTTTACTGTGGCATCAATCACATCTTTCAGTTCAATGGGTCTTAGAAACTAAAGCCTGCCTGTGTATCATGCAGTGCAAATGTTTTGCCTGATTGTTAACACCTTTAATTCTTGTTTTAAATCCTGACTGACTGCCTACCATGGCAGGAACTCCATCTGTTGTGCAATCACATAAATTATCCCACTGTAGTCCCTCAGCTTCGATGAAAGAATTAACTAGTTCAGAAATATCTGCACCCGTGTTTGAAGCTTCAAGAGGCTGACAAAAGAAACTCTTCCTTAAAATCATCATTTTTATATGTACGGTATCTCGTGAATGCCAACAACTGAGCACAATTAGTTACATCTGTGGTTTCATCCAGCTGGATAGCAAATATCCCTAAGGGGGCTATTTTCATCTCAGAAAAAAACTGGTCTTTGACATCTGCGGACATGTCAGATATATATCACTGAACAGTGTTATCTGACAATGCCAAAGTGTCAAGTTTTTAGCATATTGTTCCCCCAGCATAATTTTTACTATGCTCTTGGTACATGGCAGGATCAGCGTCACTCCAATGAAGTGAGTTTTTTTCTGCTGAGCAGTCCTCAGTGAAACTACATACGAAGCATGAAGAGCGGCTTTGTTTGACTGATGAAAACTTCCTGACTGATCCGGTTTTCAGAGGTTCAACATGGTTTCTTTGTGCCTGAAGTAGCCCACATATTTTCCTTTCAACTCTTGGTGACAACTCTGCAAATGTTGCTGGAGTAAACTTGGTTTCGTGGCAGCTGGGGACAGTACTTTTGCACAGATGAAACACTGAGGCATTTCAGTTCCATCTTTAACGATGACTGTGAACCTGAGCTTAATATATTCTTCACTGTAATGTCGCTTTTTCTACGGAGCCTCCATTTCAACTACAGTCTGCAACACATATAAAGACGTATTCTAAGGTGTTTTGGCATAATACGAGTACATAGCATTGTATTCATTGAGAAGCATTTTAGCATAGCATTAAGCAATGTAATAAAAAAAAGTACCCAAAATACTTCTAAAATACTCTCACCAAAAGCTGAATAGCAAATTAAAAATAAGGAACCACAACATACACTAATTTGCTGTAAATCATTACAAAACAAATACTAGTGCAGTATTAGCCTATGCACTATGTATGCAGAAAACAATTTATTCCTGCTTAGTTTTTGCATTTTCTCATACGTAGAGATTACTGCCTGTATGTACGAATTCACAATAATATCAACGTAATATTAGCACACAACCTATCCTATTTATATCTACCTCATATAAATGATAGGCTGATGGTAGAGATGATCAGCTGGTGCAGTCACCATAACATCATATTTCTCCTATGAGATGTTTTATGACCGAATTAGCATTTATACATTACAATATATTTCACTTATGCATACTTTATTAACAGTGCTATCATGCACGATTTCACATAGCTTACCAATGCATAAAATATGGCAACACAGGTTATATCAGTGCAGTAGGGACGCCAGCCTGATTGGAAATGATATTTGGTAATTTTCATTCCAAGGGTTGCCAGATACCAAGGGTTTCCAGACACCACCTTAACCCACCACATGCCAGCTATTTTTAGCCCTATGGGTCACACCAGTGCTGGCCATCTTTCGACCTTTTTTGGGGGGGCTAAAATGATAGATTTTGATGTGGAAACAATGAATTTTGCCATTAAAATGCTCGCAGAGGCTTGGAAATCAGTTTTATTGAGTCGTGCATACTCGTTTACGGGTATAGCTGCTCTCTCATGCTCACCACGTACGTAAGAGAAAGCAGTTTTCTATGTAAGGTATACTCAGGTATTTATGCTGGGAAGGTATAGCAATGTTCAGTACATTTTCTGATTACTTATTACTTCAACATCTATCACAATTTGCATGTCTTTCTCACCGTGAATGTGTTATCTTACACTTACTTGAAGATAGGTACAACATGACTTCATTACCTAGGCCTGGCACTTACAAGAAGGTATTGACAACTTAACTTCACCATATAGTCTTTACACTTACAAGGAAATATTTACAACTTACACTTTACTTGAAAATATTTACAAAATGCCTTCACTATGTACAGCACTGGGTGAGGTACGTACACAGGCAGAGTGTGGCAGAGCGAGTGTGAAGGGAGGAGTGAGTGAGTGTATGGCCTGGACAGCCTGGGGGATGGTAGAGGAACAATTACCTTACAAGCCTGCCAATTTTTACCTGCAAATCTTGAAAATTGCGGTCACAGTGAAGTTTTTTATTTTAGTCCGTTTTAAAACGGCACTGGCACTGGCCAGGGCATTATGTCAGACCGTTTTAAAACGGCACTGGCACTTGGTGGCTTAAACAGACATGAGACGGCTATGTGTACCTCTGATAAACCGCTGACATACCCCAGGTTGAAAACCCATGATTTATATCCAGGCATATATCTGGGGGTTAGGGGACGAGATAGACAAGTTGTGAATAAGTGATTGTCAGCCTGCTGGACTGCCAGCTTCCTTTGTGGCCGATTTCTTCTTAGCTCACCACTCTCCCTATCAATGGCACCACATGAAGGCCCTCTCTCCATGGTCCTTTAGGCTTCGAGAGGGTTCTTGGGGAGAGGAGGAAAGTCTGTCACCTGGCCATGAACCAAATGACAGACCTTTCATAACTTATCTGATTGTCAATTACTCCTAAATATCAGCCTCTCTAACATTCAGGAGTATATAGTTCTTCTTTCTTTACTACTTTATTTTCATGTTAACTTTCATGTATGTATATATATCTTATGTATCCCTCTTTTATGCATATCTCTTTTATATTTACGAGTATCTCTCTCTTTTTCTCTCGCTGCTCTCCACCTTTCAACTTTATATCTGTTTCTGTGTCAGCTATTTCTCTCTCTCTCTCTCTCTCTCTCTCTCTCTCTCTCTCTCTCTCTATCTCTCTTACTGCTTCATCAGTATCGCTCTCTATCTCTGTTTTATCACATCTTTCTGTTTCGCCTCCCTCCTTCCCTTCCTCTGTATCACTTTAAAATGTATACTGTGCAATCTCTCTATGCTTTATTGATGTCTGTATCCAGTGGCATCACCAGGGGGGGCTTAGTCCCCCCAGATCAAAGACTCAGCCCTCCCAAAATTGCATCCCCCCAAAATAATAATAAACACAGAAAATACATTACCAATATACACTATATGCTTGCAGCTCGGCATTGACCCACCTCCCCCCATCCACTTTTTATCCATGTATCCATAAAATTTAAAAATATATTTTTTATAGGTAATGTGAATATTTATTCACAATTAGCATAAACCTATGGCTTAAATCATAATAGTAGTAATAATAATAATTTCCCCTATACTTTGACCAAGCTTGGTTTTCTTTGAAACATTTTATTTTTTGTACATAGAAATGCAAGATTGTGTTGCTTTTATAGCTTTCTATATCTTTACAGTATAATATGTAGCAGATATTAATCACGGGGCTTTAGAATTAGATTATGCAGTCTAAAGATATTAACCCCCTCGCACAAGATGATGCACTATGAGACAAAAGCCTTGCAATCTGAAGAGTAACTGATGACGGAACATGACGCACCTTCCCTGTAAATGGTCATAGAAACTTTTCCTGTGGATGGATTTGCATCAAATTTGGTTGAGTCAAAGCTGAGGGTTGTCAGGTCCATGGGAAATATATGGCAACAGCCTGGAGCTTATCAGAAGGGTAAGCGGCCTATATTTAGCTCAGTATTGTCCCATCAGTCTGGCTGGAAGGGTGTGTGAGTGCGCGGCCAGGCATTTAAACCCGCGTTTGGCTGGTACTGCATCATCCATACCTTACGTGTGTATAGTGATATTGTGTTGTAGATAGTGCAGTGTGCTTGTGAAGAATGTTTATAAGTGTTTCTTATATATTTTCAGAGAAAGCCAGATTTGACAATTCCTCACTGATTTTTATGTTCCCTTGTCATTATTACAATACACTAAACCTGAGAAATGTCTCACAAGGGCTTATCTGAGAAAGATTACATGTCATACTTATTCAATGGAAGTGAGAGTGAAGAAAGCAGTGAAAGTGAAATGGAAAGTGAATATGTTGAGGAGGAGAGAGCGAGGAGCAGGAGAGTGAGGGTGACATATGACCCTACGAGTGATAAGGGCAAACCCGCGGTCAAGGCCGCTGTGATAAATACTGTAGAGAGTGGTAGTAGCACCATCACTACCACAATTCCTTTCACCACTGCCACCACTGGTCCTTTCATCACTGCCACGACTGGTGCTACTACAACTCCAACCGCCATCACTCAGACGACATTTTTCACCTTTCCAGGGACCACCATACTGATGAAAGCATACAGCAGTAAATCACATCGCAAACACACACACACACACACACACACACACACTCGTACATCACAAATACTCACACACCCCCTCAGGCTGTGAACGTACCTGTCCCCCTCTCTGCAACTCCATCTCCTCTCAAGAAACAATACAACACTGCTAGAGGATGTGAGTAACCAGCTTATTTGTCTAGCTTTTATACTGTTGTATTGTAAGGTATAAATTGTGTGATTACTCTATACTTCTCATAAGGAAAATGTGGTGCATTTCATTGCTATTCTCTTAGTCATTTTCTCGTAAAGTATAGGTTGCATAAAAAATCTGAAGAAAGCTTGATCAAGCTGATGATTTCCTATTCATACTTTTGTAAAGCAAAGTAACATATGTGTGAAAATAATTATTTGGGGAAAAGTTATGAAAGACAAACATACTCAGCCTACGGGCCTGAGAGTATGTGCTGTCACAGCACAAACCATGCGCAACCCATTGTAACTTTTCAAAATTCATTTTCTCCATAACAGTAATGGTTATAACACTGTGAATTATATCATGGGATTCCTAAACCTTTGGGCTACAAAACTGGATAGAATTTACATATATGTTTGTTACAGTGTCACTAACAACATATGAAATAATAAACAAATCAGACGTTTTTAGGCAATTTTCGTAGTTTTTTTTTCAATTTACTTGAAAATATTGGACGTATCAACTTGAAACTTTCACAGATGAAAGATCGTGAAATTCTGCATATAGACATGTCCTTTGCAGCTGCGCGTCACGGGAATAATTTTTCACAGTGATGTTGGGAAGTTATGAGAAGCTAGTTTTCACGAAAATAAGGTTTATTCAGGCTTCATTTCTGTACATTTATTCATCTGTTTTATGTTTTTTTTTTTTTCAAATCTTACATTATATAAACATCAACGAAGATGATGGGAAGCAATTTATAACAATATAAGCACTTTCCAGGGGTAAATTGGACCATAGAAATTTTTCCCTTGCCACACACGCAGTGCCAGCCTGGGCGAAGTTTTCGTTCTGTGCATGGAACCGAAACTTATTGGGAACTTATGGTGCGCGAGGGGGTTAAATGTGATCTATTATTATTATATTACGTTTTTTTAAATGTTCGAGGAATCGGAATATTTACTTTGAGAAGTGTTTGTGAACTGTGGCTATGAGCTATGTGTGTTGAGTTCTTTTCAGTTTTATTTGAATGTATTGCCTTCAGTGGCTGTGTAAACGAACATTAAAATAATAACTGATCACTACGTGTATATATATTGTTAGCCATCTATGCATTTTTGTCTTTACAGATCAGAGATCTTACAACTTTCAGCAGTGATTAGTGGATTCGATCAGAGCTGAATATCATTTCCCTTTTATATTTTCCTATAATTAAATGTAACATCTGTGGATACCAGCCACTCAAGTGATGAAAAGGTAATTGAAAGATTCTCAGATTGACATAAGGAAATTCTTTTGCACCCAGATCTCCAATGATGAATGCCAAAGAAAAGTGGCTGTTGTTGGGTACGAGGTCCCAGAAAAACATCCAGATAACCCACAAGCTGAACCCATCCAGACATGTGTATGTAGCCCTAAATTAAGATATTCCAGTATTCATTTTATGAAGCTTGGGCCAGGTTTTTTATTCTTTTATTGATTTATTTTTACTGAGTACCCTAAGCCTTGTTACAGTTGTTATAGATAAAAAGGTACAATGTGGGAAAGTAGGCTAAAAGAACTGCAACCCTGGTTTTATTCAATTATTTTCCAACCTTATGAAGTCATCTAATAAAGTGGGAGGAGAGTGGGTAAGGTTACTTTAAGTTACTGAAAGACCAATATTTGCATAAAACTGCATTAGCAAAATTGATGATTTTGGTAAGCTGTCACCTGATGTTTCATACTATCCATTCTACTTTATCTTGATGATCGGCTGGTACACTATTGTTATGACCCCTCCTTAGGTACATCGGGAACTATGATGTTTTGATTCGTTTTTTCGGTATTTTAGACAATTCTAAGACACTTTTTTTTCTATGGAATTTTTATCGGAAATTATTTTTACTTTACTCTTGAAGATCAGGTTTGGCTAGGTTAGTTTAGGTTATCATTAAGAGTAAAATTAAATAAATTTCCGACAAAAATGCCATACAAGTGTCTTAGAACTAAAATACCGAAAAAAACGGATTAAAACATCATAATTCCCGAGATGTCCGAAACTAAAAATTTACCCCTCGGACAGTATGGGTGAGGCAACCCCTGCAGCTAGAACAATAGGCTAAGGTTGGATTTGGAATGGTAACTTGGGTTAAGTTAGGCTAGATTCGTACAATAACCGAACCCCTTCAAAATACTCATTCCATTAGGGTCTATAGGCTACACAGTAGGTTTTTAGAGCAACTGTGTACAATATATAATTTACGGTAATTTACTAAATAAACTAATCCTCAGTTTCTATTTTCAAATTATTTCACTAGGAAAGTAATCATATTTAATAAAGAAGAAACAGCAATTTCCCTACCATGGTTTGGACTATACACATAACAAGTACGTCTATAGGTTAAGTTAGGAGGATACTGGCATTGACTGTAGGACTGCTGCATGTAAATACGATTCTTATCATACTAGTAGGGTACTCCAGCGTTACCCGGGTTTGAGTAGTTCAGTTTCCCAAACCCCATCAAGAGTGGTATTAAAACACCCAGCTGGTCATGTAGATTACTAATGTGTGCTTATTAGTTAGTCTAACTCCAGTACTTTTCGAGTTATGTAGACACATTAAACATTGCCCTTTATGAATAAGATAGAGGCCTCTCTCTCTCTCTCTCTCTCTCTCTCTCTCTCTCTCTCTCTCTCTCTCTCTCTCACTGTATATACTTGTTTTTTCTTGGTTTCACCACAGTCTGGACTTTGATGCATTTGGCCCTCACTTTCCCTGTCAGTAATGTCAAATGTGAGCGACCATTTTGTCTTAAAACTGGTCAAAACATACCTCAGGGCTACAATGCGCCAGGACCGACTGACCAGTCTAGGTACAATTTCTATTGAAAAAGGTGTGGTGGATCCACTTGATCTTGATTTAGTAGTTGTCAGATTTGTATCTCTCCCAATACTGTCACAGTCAAGTTCAGGTGGATCCACCAAAAGGCGTTTGTCCCTTACTTAAGAAACCTTCACCATATAATGCTAGTATTTGAAGAAAAACTTTCCTATGAATATAGGCTTTACACAATTACCGTAGGCCTTGTAACTTCCTGATGCCTGCTATCAGGCCCATCAATATTTATGTGTCCTATAAGTTCTTACTAATAAACCTGACACTCCATTCCTCTTTTTCCTCCTCCATAGGCCTCAAAAATGCCCCTGAAACTGATCAGTTTTAAAAATTTTCCGGACTCCCCAGCTGCGTAGGCTTCGTTCACCCCTACCCATTTACCTACGCCAGGGCTACAGCCCCCCCCCCCCAAATTTGACCCCTGATGACGCCACTGTCTGTCTGTATCTCACTTTTCTTCTTCTTCTTCACTTCTTCTTCCTCTCTCTCTCTCTCTCTCTCTCTCTCTCTCTCTCTCTCTCTCTTTTACTTCATCATCAATGTCGCTCCCTATCTCTGTTTTATGACATCTTTCTGTTTCACCTCCCTCTCTCCCTCCCTCCATATCACTTTAAAACGTATACTGTACAAACTCTCTATGCATTATCGATGTCTATATCTCACCTTACATCTTCTTCTTCTTCTTCTCTCTCTCTCTCTCTCTCACTGTAACGTAGTTTCTCCAGTCTTCTCCGACTACAGTCACCTTATTTTCGTCAACCCCACTTAATCCTTCTTCTCTTCTATACCTCTGCTTCATGTATGTCTGTATCTCATTTCTCTCTCTCTCTCTCTCTCTCTCTCTCTCTCTCTCTCTCTCTCTCTTTCCAAATAAAAATAAGATTCAACGACGTTGTGACAACCAAGGTAAAGAGAATGAAAGGTAGTTTCATGGGGGTGTGAGGGGGAGCTAAAATACGTCTCGGTCTGCGCATGACGTCATAGTTAATACAGACTGCAGCTCATCCTGCTCAACACACGCCAGTCACACACACACCTGCCTGTGAATAGGTACTCCGTTTTCTATTTTTAGGGGTGGCTATGGCAATACAGATAATTTTGTGAACATGCCAACAATTTGTATAGTTCGTGGATGCAAATCCATTCATGTGAAAGGTGACAATAGAATACATTTTCATGCACTGCCGAAAGATGAAGAACTTAGAAAAAAATGGATTGAATTATGTGACACAAAGAAAAATCGGTCATGTGGTTTTGTATGCAGCGGTCATTTTGAGAGTACTGCCTTTGAACGCAACCTTAAGTATGAATTGTTTGGTTTACCAGTGCCTCCTGGACAAAGGAAATTCAAGAAAGGAGCAGTGCCTACTCTACAACTACCGAGTTTAACAAGTAAGTTCCATTACTGTGTGAGTGTGTTGAGTAGCGACCTGTGTGAACATTCATAATACAAAAGCATACCATACATACAGATGGTTTTCTGTCAAGCTCCCGTTTTCTTCCACCACCCCCACCTCTCTCCCTCTCTCTCTCTCTCTCTCTCTCTCTCTTATTAACTTTGACGTCACAGAATCTGCGCGGCTCGGGGGTGCTGTACTTACCTCTCAGTATACTCTTCTCTTTACCTTGGTGACAACGTTGAGTTTTGGTCCTCACGACGTTGTGAACGTACATCCCGGGAAAGTTCCTCCTTATACACCTGCCTGTAAGTTCGGACTTTTATGCGTGAGACAACGACCAGTGAAGCAGTAGCCACTCAAATGTCTGGTACCAGTGTGTGGGAGGGGAAAGGTTAAGGGAGGAGGAAGGCTGGGGGAGCTGATAATTCCTACCCCTCCCTCTTCCATCCCCATCCTTCTCACACAGTTACCAGATAGATGAATGTTGGCTACTGCTTCGCTACCACTTGTCTAACATTTACTATTTCGAAGTGGTGAGCGAGTGTATAACGCGGAACTTTCCCCGGCTGTACGTGGTGAGGACGTATTTCTGTGAATTCCCAGATAGGTTGTCACAGCGTTAGAAAATGACGTTGTTATAACTACCTGACAACCTTGTTATAACCATATTCTACACTTTATACCCATCTGACAAACTTACGTAATCTACAGTTTATAACTATCTAACAACCTTATTTTCAATTTTACATTTTCCTCAAGAATAAAACACGAAATATATATATATTTCAATATATCATTTCAAAGGATAGTACTAGCAATGCAGGCATTTGTTGTCTCCATTACACCCCACTTCTCTTCCCTTGGTGATTAATTTCCCTTGGTGATTATTTAGTGAGTTGCGAACACACGATAGCATAGCATGGGAGGCCACAATTGGGGACGCTGCGAACCACACCAAACAGCTCATCCCCGGGATGTAAGGACAAGGACATCAAATTGCCAACCAAGCCTCGCCTCGCATCCCAAGCTGCTGCTAACCAATGTGATATCCGAAAAGATACGTGAAATTAATCACACTGTCGTGGCTGGGTTTCCATCCAGGCCCTGGCGCTCCAAACGCGCCCACGTTATCACTGAGCCAAACAGAATATCCTCACTTAGCCTTTAGGCAACGGAGGCATTTAGAGACCCCAGTACATTGTTAACAAAAAAAATTAAACCTTTGATTATTAACATTTTCAAGAATAAATAACTGATTTTTTGTTTAACTGTGTGAAAACTGATAATGAGAAATGTGAAGGTAAATATTTCTTAATTTCTTAAAATCTCAGCTGCCACCTCGTTGCATAAAAGTTGCAGACTCTTGGTGTGTTTAATTTAATGATATTTGTAAAGTGTATTCAAACTGCATCTACTGATTGTTTTATCTTTTATTCTGCATATATGTTTAATCAAGTTAATTGTACTTAATTGTTTGAGAGCGTAATTAAAGAATATTAATATGCTTCATTTGTAAATTTTTCAGACTTTATAATATTATCGGAAAAGTATATCAACAAAAATAAAATGACTAGCTTTTTATTAATAAAAATCTAAAATTAACGCCAAAGTATTTCCTATGTTGTCACAACGTCCTGGCAACATAACAAAGGCAACGTTGTTTTCACAATGTACACACAACGTTAAGAAACGTCATCACGCAATGCTATAAAATGGTCAGTACATGACGTTATAAAAAGATGTTGTCAGAACGTTGAAACAACCGTAAATGCAACCTGACTACCTCACAACCTTCTAACAACGTTGTGAGGACGTACAGAAATGTGCTTGCCGTTCTCTCTCTCTCTTTCTCTCTCGTATACAATATAACGAAATTCACAAAACCATTTATCTCAGTAAGAACGACTTATTAAAACGAAAGGGATGAAAGCAAAGGATATATGACAGAGAGAGAGAGAGAGAGAGAGAGTCTATCAAAGGTACACAGTGTTGCTTTGAATAATGTATAGAAAGTTTGGACTGCCCTTATCATGCAGTGTGTGTGTGTGTGTGTGTGTGTGTGTGTGTGTGTGTGTGTGTGTGTGTGTGTGGCAGCAGGGCACATATAAGAAAAATTAGACCTCCATATGATACATCTGTACGTTACGTTAAGTAGCATTAACTAGCACACATGTACACCGACTCGCTCACTTACAAATAGAGCACACACACACACACACACACACACACACACACACACACACACACACACACACACACACAAACTCATTCAGACACATTCATATTCCATCTCCATCAGACAAATACAAATATACTCTCTCTCTCTCTCTCTCTCTCTCTCTCTCTCTCTCTCTCTCTCTCTCATTATACACAACACCACTATTCGTTCTTTCAGTCAGTCATATAAACATCAGTCATAAAAATTCGGAATGAACACACACACACACACACACACACACACACACACACACACACACACACACAAAGGCAGGCGACACAGACTTGTAAACAGGGAAAGATATGTAGGCTACACACGCACACACAAAAACAAATGAGGTCGGTCTAACGGGAAACACAAACACATGACAGCTACAAAAATATACAAAAAACACTAAAAACGAATGAAAAAAAAATCCTTCTCTCCGTCTTGAATGCTCAATTATGGCAATAAATTTGCACTTGAATACGATGCTAGTCACGAAGAGGTGCTACAGAGTGCATGCAGTCACAGTATTGTCTTTTCCTGCCACTGAGATACGTGAAATGACTGCAAAAGGATGAAGATCTTGGACAGGTTGAAGGGAATAAACTACTGCCTCTATCTGGTGTTCTCGGAAAAAAAAAAAAAATCACTCATACGGACAAGAAAAAAAGAATGACGTGCATTCTCGCTGGGAAAGGAACGTTCTTAACATCTGTCTCTTACCGATATATTTTGGGATATGGCTGGTTGATATCGTTCTGTATGTTATTTATGCAGAGTACGGCGATGTTTGAAGTATTTATGTAACACAGAATAGGAGAGTAAAGCGCAGTAAGTAAAATAAATCGATTAGGAGAATGTGTTAGAGACCTTCCTTAACCGACGAGAATGCAGGCCTATCTATCAATGGAGAAGTCAACTCTCACCACTCAACGCCTCACGCTCTAGTATACTGGGTAGTAATAGTAGTAGTTGTGACCCCAGGTTCATCTGAATCGTGAACACGGCGGACTGCTTGCTAAAGCTGTCCTCTTGCAGTCCACCATCATTCTTTGGAGGGATAAAAAGAAAACCGAAGGACATTTATATAACCTGGCAGTGGAACAACCCACTGATATCGGCTCCACCACGTGAAGGAGTCCCTTTCCAACTGGTAAAGGGGCTAAACAATAATCATAACTACTACCACGAATTAAAACAAGACTAGACAACTCGAAAATTTTTACAAATGTTTTGCAAATAACCTACAACAAAAACAAAAGCTAATGTGCATACAAAAGCAAAGGAGACACAGAACTGCTTTTAATAACCTTAACACACACACACACACACGAGGCACCGAGGAGAGCAGACGCACGCAGCCACTGCTCCATACCCGGCCAACTTGGCCAGTGGCATTACCTAAATTAGTATCTTTATATGAGTCAAGCTTTGTACCAGGTTAGACTAAATGGTGTTCTATTATAAAAAAAAAAAAAAAAGTTTTAAGCAAGACTTGTTAAAACAGAAAAGAAAACAAAGTAGCGCGCAAGAATGCTCACAATCAGCTGATCGTTTGTTTAGTCTACAACTGACCCAGGGAATGTAAGTACTATATGTGCTTTTAGTACTGCAAAATTACCACATACTTTAGTAAAGCAAATTTGGAAAAGGAAAGGGATAAAGGTAGAAAGCAGGATGATGATTTCTACCAAGAACTGGTTGAAATGGAGACTCACAATAAACTGATGGAACGAGTACACAGACTATAGATGGCTCTTCAAAATGAGATTGATGAAATTAAGAAACAGATGCACTTGCAAAAGGAAGAAATAGAAAAATTAGGAAAGGAAATCAACAAGAAAGACAACCATAGATGAGTTAACAGTAGAAGTGAGTACACTTAGGAGGAAAATTAGTGAACTGGCAAGTACAGTAGTCAACCACGAGAGTATTATGGAAGGGCTATAAAATTATACAGAGACAATTAGGCAAGTAAGCAGTCTGATAGACCAGAGCAGTGATATTGAGGAGAGGATAACACAGGTGAATGAAGCTGTGCAAAGCTACAAAAATGATGTGGAAACCACATAGGCTGAAATGGTGAAAGTAAAGAAAGACTTAGAAACAAGGGTGGAAGAAAAAAGCATTAAAAAGGAAGTGAAAAGAATAATCCAAAACAACTCTAAGTTAGTCAGAGATTCAGTAGATATCATCAAATCTATAGTAATCACTGGTATAGAAGAGGAAAAAGTAAAAAAACAAGATCTCAAGAGACAAAGAGAAGATGGGAAATGTAATGAGCATATTGAAAGAAGTATCAGAGGAAATATGTAGTAAAGACATAGAGGAACACAAAAGGTTAGGGAAATACGAGAGAAGCAAGTCAAGACCCCTAAAGATAACCTTCCAGAGTGTAAACACCGTGAAGGAGATACTAAAAAATTGCAAAGAATCTTACGGAAAAAGAGGAGTTCAAAAATGCGTGGATAAAATGGTGCCTAACACAAGAGGAACTGGAATTACTGAAAGAGAAGTAGGAGGAAGCAAAAACAGAAAATGAAGGAAGATCAGAGGAGGAGAATACATTTGTTTTTACATAGTAATAGGATTGCAGGGACGAAAGTGGTACATAAACAGGAGGGAATAAAAAGGAGGCAGGTAGTAGAACCAAGTCATGACAAGTACATGAACAAGATGATTAAGTTGATGTACTCAAATGTGGATGGAATGGTATCTAAATTATTAGAGATGAATGATTATGTCAGAGAGATTGAACCACATATATGCCTAACTGAAACAAAATTAACACCAAGGATATCAAATGACATCCTAAACTTCTATCTATCTATCTATATACTTAGGCTGCTTCCCCCAAGGAAAGGGAGGTAGCCGAGACAGGACGACACATTCCCCATTTACTCATCCATTCAAACACATTCATTCGCATCTTAGCCCCAAAGGGGAGAACGGACAGATCCTCACCGCATCACACCGCACAAGGGTCAACTGAGCAATGCAATCAGTGACAACCGCAGCAGGGCCCGACAGCAGAGCTGGTTTACCCCTGCTACATCATAACAGACTCATCCCCTTACCCGCACCTGACCTGAAATAGCTGATCAGACTAAATGCGGGAGAATATCCCCTCAGGGCTGCGTCATCACTTATTCACAGTTTCTCTCCATTTATTTCTGTCACGCACAGTCACTCTTCCTTGCTCAACAGACATCCCTCTCGCATCCAACGCTCTCTTCACACTGTCCATCCATCCTATTCGTGGTCTTCCTCTCAGCCTTACACCTCTCACATCAGATCTAGTTATCTTTTTCACCGATCGCTCATTATCCATTCTCTCCATATGCCCAAACCATCGCAACGCCCTCTGCTCAACTCTACCTAAACTTAGTGGAATATAATATATGGAGAAGAGATAGGAACTTAAGAAAAGGAGGAGGAATTATAATATTAACTAAGAAAAATCTAAAACTCAAAGAACTAGAACTAGATACACCCTCACAAGGAGAACTGATTGCAGTAGAGATCAATACATCTGAAGGGAAAGTAATTGGAGCCAATTAGAGGCTTCACCAAACCCTGTTTCAGAGGTCTGCCACCACGTGGTCTAGCGTCGCCCAGCCTCGATTAAATATTTTTGCGGGGTTTTAAAGACCTGTGAAATTGTACCTAATACTAAATTTATAATAATATTGCTATTTATAAGAATCTTTTTTCCTATTCAGTCCAGCGCATACTTATAGACCTGTAAAGGAAAAATAACCAGGCTCTCAGAGAATCTTAGCTTGGGGACTAAAATAGTGTGCTGTCTGTTTACATATAGTTGAAAAAATCGTGTGCATTTAGTAAAAGGAGATTACCTTCAGGACTTCTGATGTGTGTATTTTAGCATGCTTTAAAGGAGTAAGCAGTTCCACTGAAAATAATGTACTGAACGATTGCTTAGTTGGTGAATCAGCCATATTAATCCAAACAAACGGCAATGCGGTACGACACTATAACCCTAGCAAAGTTCGAGGAGTTGAAGTGTAAACTTATTAAACTGTGCAATGGAGCCAGGGAAACATTTAAAAGCATTATTTGTTAGAATTTAGTTACTAAGACGATCAAGACGTCTAACAGGTTATGAAAAGACATACGTCAGGCAGCGCAGCATATCGAAAGGTGCTGCCGCGGCTGCATATCTACTTTCTTTGTGGATACTAACGAATGACAAATATTTTAATCACTGTTATCCTGTTTTATGGATGGTTCTAGTAAAATTGCCTAGGTTTCGTCTCTATGTTATGTTTACAGAGATGAGTAAACTGACGAAAGCTGAGTTTACAAAATGACACCTATAATACATTATATATAATCAAAAGGCTCCCATACTGTAATTTCTTTGTAGCACATCATGCCAGCTCAGTATTTCATGAGTAAAATCTGTTTTGGAGTGTTTTACTTTGTGTCAAATTTAAAAAGAAATTACGCACTGGCTACTTTTTCAATGCCTACCCCGCATCAGAGCTGGGCGACGGAAGCGAACCTAGTGGCGAATTTCTGAAACAGGATCTGGTGAAGTGTCTAATTTGTACATGCCACCCAGATCAAACACATGGGAAAGAGACGAATATGAGGACCTGGCAGAGAATACAATGCAGAGTTTAAGAGCATTACTACATAAAATGAAAGAGAAATCGGAAAGAATTATACAAATTGGAGATTTTAATACAAATATAAAATGGAATACTCTAGATATAATGAGCCAAGAAAGCTGTTGGGACCAAAAGCTCCTAGATCTTGTGCAAGAGTTTTTCCTAACGCAACATGTAAGGGAAAGCATCAGAAAAAGAGGACTCGATGTACCCTCAAGGCTAGATCTCATATTTACGAGGCAAGAAAACGATATTGACAATTTAATATATCACCCTCCATTAGGCAAAAGCGACCATACAGTACTAAATTGCAACTTCAGGATAGCATATGACATAGTTAACAGCAATGAAAGTTACAAAAAGAGCCTAAACTCTAAAATGGGAAACTATCATGACCTAAAGAAGTACTTCTTAGAAATTGATTGGGAAAAAGGAGCTTAGAGGACAAGATTTAAATGCTATATATAAAAAATTATGTGAACTTTATGAAATAGGAGTCCAGAAGTACATCTCACAGCACAAAGAAGCAGAAAAGAAAATAAAGAAATAGTTCAATACAGAATGTAAAAAATCAAAAGAAAAAAGAAATTTGTTATGGAATAGATACAGAAGACACAATAGTGAAAGGGCATAAAATAATTACAAACAGGCAAGAAACAATTATACAAGAACAAGGAGGGAAGCCCAAAAACAATTTGAGGATGATATCATAAATAGAAGTAGTGATCAACCGAAGCTATTTTACAGCTACATCAGAAGCAAAACCAAAGTAAAAGATAAAATACAATCCATTGCGGACGAGGGAATCACCTATACACATGAGAAGGATATTTGTGAAGCACTAAACAAGAATTTTCAATCAGTTTTTACAGAGGAAACAAAAATTGAGAGGGTTTATGTTGAACATGCATGCCCACACATACTACCAGATATACAAACATCAGAAAAAGAAATACAGGAGGAGTTAAGTAAATTAGACAAAGGAAAAGCAAATGGTCCTGATGAAATTTCATGTTGGGTACTACGTGAATGTGCAAAGGAGTTAAGTAAACCATTATTTTTAATTTTCAAGAAATCCTTGAGTCAAGGTAAACTACCTAATATTTGGAAGAAAGCAAACATTGTTCCCTTATTCAAGAAAGGGAATAGACAAAATCCACTCAACTACCAACCAGTATCACTAACTAGAGTTGTAAGCAAGGTATTAGAAAAGCTTATAAGAAAAGCTTGGGTAAATCATCTAGAAGAACACAATATGATAACAGAAAGACAGTTTGGTTTCAGAAAAGGAAAATCATTTGTTACTAATCTTTTGAGCTACTATGACAGAGTAACAGACACATTACAGGAAAGAGAAGGATGGGTGGACAGTATCTATTTAGATTTCAAGAAAGCAGACACAGTACCAAACCAAAGACTATTATGGAAACTGTACCATCAAGGAGGAATTCGAGGCAAACTGTATTGTTGGATGCAAGATTTTCTCAAAGTGAAATGAGAAAAGTACTAAGGGAAATTACTCATCATGGAAATAAGTGACTAGTGGAGTACCACAGGGTTCAGTGCTGGCACCAATCATGTTTTTAGTGCATATAAATGATTTAGACAGTAACACTGGAAATGAAAGCTACCTAAATATGTTTGTAGATGATGCAAAAATACAAAGGAGAATTTCTAACAGGCTCTTGTAAAGAGCTACAAGAAGAATTAAATATACTTCATGAATGGAGTAATACATGGCAAATGGAATTCAATGTAGACAAGTGTGATGTAATCAAGTTTGGTAAAAGTGGAAAAAGACCTGATTGGGATTATACATTAGGAAATAAAGCCCTACACACATCAGAGAGAAGGACCTAGGTGTGATTATCAATAACAGACTATCTCCGGCTGACCACATCAATGAGAAGGTACGGAACATGTATACACTGCTTGCAAATGTGAGAATAGCATTTACATACATAAATGAAGACATGCTAAGAAAGATAATAACATTATTCATCAGACCAACCCTGGAGTATGCATCAGTAGTCTGGAGTCCTCATCTCAAAAAACACATAGACAAGATTGTAAAAGTTCAAAGGGCCTCTGTAACATGGGTACCAAGTTTAAGGGATCCAAGATACGAAGAAGACTAAATAAACTGAATCTACCAACACTACAGGAGAGAAGGAAAAGAGGTGACATGATTATGCTATATAAATGCATATCAGGGCAGGAGAAAATAGACATAAATGATTACTTAACCTATTGGGAGGCATCAACAAGAGGACACTGCAAAAAACTGCATAAAAAGAGAGGTGATAAAGACGTAAGGAAATTTAGCTTCCCAAATAGAGCAATTGATCAGAGGAATGCACTACCGAATGAAATAGTGTGTGCCAAAACAATTCACAAATTTAAGGATATGTACGATAAAAATGGTTTAAGACACGGGACAGTACGAGCTTGACTCATTCCTGTAAAGATACAATTAGGAACACACCCTATTGTCCTCGTCTCTGTTGACTAAATCCTCACAATATCGCCATACACTGCATAAATAATGTACAAAAGGACATTAACCAGCCATAGCCGAAAATAAATCGGTAAGGAAGCACTAGGGAGATTCCTTATTCGAAAAAAATACGGTCCCAGACGATTTTATACAACTTAACAGACATGCTCTACTGAATTATTTAAGGTCGTATATTTAACATTTCAGCAACAACAACAAATTAAGCTGAATAAAAATAGTATGATAAGAGAAAGAATGAAATGAAAATCGCATCCCAGGGCTGAAGGAGTAAAACTGGATTGCCTTTCAACTGCACAAATCTTGTTGAACATATTAGAACAGTAATATAAACACACACACACACACACACACACATCAGATCAGAAGAGGACAAGAAGAAATTTTTTTACAAAGTAATAGGATTGCAGGTACGAAAGTGGTACACAAACAGGATGGAAGAAAAAGGAGGAAGTTAGTAGAACCATGTCATGACAAGTATATAAACAAAATGATAAAGTTGATGTACTCAAATGTGGATGGAATGGTATCTAAATTACTAGAGATGAATGATTATGTCAGAGAAATTGAACCACAAATAATATGCCTAACTGAGACAAAATTAACACCAAGGATATCCAATGACATACTAAACTTAGAGGAATACAATATATGGAGAAGAGACAGAAATTTAAAAAAAGGAGGAGGAATTATAATATTAACTAAGAAAAATCTAAAAGTCAAGGAAATAAACCTAGATATACCATCACAAGTAGAACTGATTGCAGTAGAGATCGACACATCTGAAGGTAAAGTAATTGTAGCCAATTTGTATATGCCACCCAAATCAAACACATGGGAAAGAGACGAATATGAGGACCTAGCAGAGAGTACAATTCAGAGTATAAGATCCTTGCTACATAAAATGGAAGAGAAATCGGAAAGAATTATACTAACTGGGGATTTCAATACAAATATAAATTGGAATACTCTAGATATAAATAGCCAAGAAAGCTGCTGGGACCAAAAGCTCCTGGATCTCGTACAAGAGTTTTTCTTAACGCAACATGTGAGGGAAACCACTAGAAAAAGAGGACTTGATGTACCTTCAGTGCTAGATCTAATATTTACTAGGCAAGAAAATGACATTGAAAATTTAATATATCACCCTCCACTCGGCAAAAGCGATCATGCAGTACTAAATTATAACTTCAGGATAGCATATGACATAGTAAACAGCACTGACAGTTACAAAAAGAGACTAAACTATAAAAAGGGAAATTATCAAGACCTAAAGAAGTATTTCTTAGAAGTTGATTGGGAAAATGAGCTTAGAGGACAAGATTTAAATGCTGTATATAAAAATTTTTGTGAATTTTATGAAATAGGAGTCCAGAATTACATCCCACAGCACAAAGAAGCAGATAAGAAAATACAGAAATGGTTCAATACAGAATGTAAAAAATCTAAAGAAAGAAGAGATTTGTTGTGGAATAGATACAGAAGACACAATAGTGAAAGGGCATATAATAATTACAAACAGGCAAGAAACGATTATACAAGAATAAGGAGGGAAGCCCAAAAACAGTTTGAGGAGGATATAATAAATAAAAGTAGTGATCAACCAAAGCTGTTTTACAGCTATATCAGAAGCAAAACCAAAGTAAAAGATATAATACAATCCATCACGGACGAGGGAATCACTTATACACAAGAGAAAGATATTTGTGAAGCACTAAATAAGAATTTCCAATTAGTTTTTACAGAAGAAAAAATTTTGAGAGAGACTATGTGGAACACGCATGTCCACACATACTACCAGATATACAAATAGCAGAAAAAGTAATACAAGAGGAGTTAAGTAGATTAGACAGAGGAAAAGCAAGTGGTCCTGATGAAATTTCATGTTGGGTGTTACGAGAATGTGCAAATGAGTTAAGTAAACCATTATTTTTAATTTTCAAGAAATCTTTGAGTCAAGGGAAACTACCTGATATTTGGAAAAAAAGCAAATATAGTCCCCTTATTCAAGAAAGGAAATAGACAAAATCCTCTCAACTACCGACCAGTATCACTGACTAGTGTTGTAAGCAAGGTATTAGAAAAACTTATAAGAAAAGCTTGGGTAAATCATCTAGAAAAACACAGTATGATAACAGAAAGACAGTTTGGTTTCAGAAAAGGAAAATCATGTGTTACTAATCTGTTGAGCTACTATGACAGAGTAACAAACACAATACAGGAAAGGGAAGGATGGGTGGACAGTATCTATTTGCATTTCAAGAAAGCTTTTGACACAGTACCACACCAAAGACTTTTATGGAAGCTGTACCATCAAGGAGGAATTCGAGGCAAACTGTTTTGTTGGATGCAAGACTTTCTCATAAAAAGAGAAATGAGGACAGTACTAAGAGGAAACTACTCATCATGGAAAGAAGTGACTAGTGGAGTACCACAGGGTTCGGTGCTGGCACCAGTCATGTTTTTAGTGTACATAAATGATATAAACAGTAACACTGGAAATGAGAGCTATCTGAATATGTTTGCAGATGATGCAAAAATACAGAGGAGAATTACTAGCACAGACTCTTGTAGGGAGCTACAAGAAGAATTAAATAAACTTCATGAATGGATTAGTACATGGCAAATGGAATTCAATGTGGACAAGTGTCATGTAATCAAGTTTGGTAAAAGTGGAAAAAGACCTGATTGGGGTTATAAGTTAGGAAATAAAACCCTATACACATCAGAAAGAGAGAAAGACCTAGGTGTGATTATCAATAACAGACTATCTCCGGCTGACCACATCAGCGAGAAGGTACGGAACATGTATACACTGCTTGCAAATATGAGAATAGCATTCACATACATAAATGAAGACATGCTAAAAAGGATAATAACATCATTCATTAGACCAACCCTGGAATATGCATCAGTAGTCTGGAGTCCTCATCTCAAAAAGCATATAGACAAGATTGAAAAAGTTCAAAGGGCCGCTACAAGATGGATACCAAGCTTAAGGGACCTAAGCTATGAAGAAAGACTAAATAAACTGAATCTACCAACACTACAGGAGAGAAGGAAAAGAGGTGACATGATAATGCTATATAAGTACATATCAGGAAAGGAGAAAATAGACATAAATGATTACTTAACATATGGAGAAGCATCAGCAAGAGGACACTGCAAAAAACTGCATAAGAAGAGAGGTGATAAAGACGTAAAGAAATTCAGTTTCCCAAACAGAGCAATCGATCAATGGAATGCACTACCGAATGAAATAGTGTGTGCCAAAACAATTCACAAATTTAAGGATATGTACGATAAATATGGTCTAAGACACGGGACAATACGAGCTTGACTCATTCCTGTAAAGATACAATTAGGTAAGAACAATTAGGTAAGAACACACACACACACATAATCGCAAGAGTTGTAGAAAAACTAATACTGACATTAACTGTTCATCTGCATATTAGAATCATCTGATATTAGCTATTCCATAATACCCAGGTACCATAATACCAGCAACTGTAATGGAAATGTAATACCGGCAATTCATAATAATAAGGTGCACAAGGCCAGACCACACCAGTTTGAGGATGTTAATCGCATTATTCCTTCCTTCCACTGGGGAAGCACGAGTAGTGAATGCGAAAGTTGAAGTGTTCATATGGCTACTTAGTGTGGGTCAGAGTCTGTATCTATGAATAAACCGGTTGCTGATATACTCAAGCGTATGGAAGGAACTTTTTTTTTTTTTTTGCCATTAAAAGTAATCGGTAATAATCACCCAATATGCACTGGAATTATATAAATTAGCTAAAGCAGGTCTATATAATCCTTGCCATACTTGAAACATGATCAGGCAAAACTGCAGTGTTCAGTAAAAATGATGCAATGGGTTACTGAAAGACAAACTTTAACAGGCAGCTACACTGAAAAGAAAAATGCACACGCGTTCAGTTATCAAATGATAATACAGTAGTACGATTATAAATTTGTAATTATATAAACTAAAGATAGATACACCACTATGCATAATTCATTTACTCTAGTGCACATAAATAAATACTGTTAGACAGCAGGTCCAGAGAATATCAGTAAATGAGGTTGCATTCTCCATTTTTCAGGCGCCATTCCATTAGAGCGAGTAACAGCCAGGATGAAATGCACATATTTAGTGAAGAAAAGCGCACGAAACTGTCTTCAACAAGAAATAACATGAGCAAACTACAGCAAAACGTAATAAGACAACACAGGCAGTCAGATCACATCCCATGGGAGACACAGTGACCAAATGAAGAGGGAAGGAGAGCTATCAAGATATACACACTGCCTCCCTAAGCACACCACCTCAGTCTACGTATTGTTTTTAAGCCGATTACGTGGGGCAAGGGGGGATGGGGGGGTTCTTGAGGAGAGAGAGAGAGAGAGAGAGAGAGAGAGAAAGGCGTTTATGGAAGTAAAAAAGAGTACAAAGGAAAGCATCTTCATCTATTTTTTATCGTTACTTCAATGGTCACTGCTCCTCTGAACTGTCTACTTGCATTCCTCCACCTCTACGACCGGCGAGTAGCACCCGTCTAGCAGCAAACTCTCATCCCTTTCCTGTCCAGGTCTCTAATGCAAGAGTTAACCGTTACTCCCATTCCTTCATTTATGCAACAGGTCAACTCTGGAACTGTCTCCCTCTGTCTGTATTTCCTGCTAGCTATGATCTCCAATCTTTCAAACACAGTGTGTCCAGGCATCTCGAAATGATCGGATCTTGAATTTGGTTCTCTCTTGTATTTTGTTTTTCTCATGGAAGGAACAGTTACTGCGGGCTCGTGGCATTTGGTTCCTTCTTCCTAGCATAAAAAAAAAAAAAAAAAAAAAAGCAACAGACCTGTTGGTCCTTTCGTGGCTGTTTGGTATAGGGAAGGTTATAACTAATATCTCAAATCTACCAGCTAAAGTCAAGGACAGAAAAGCAGGAAGGCTCCCCCCCTTCAACAAACCCGACAACCAAAGCCAGCAGGAAATAGTGAGAAGGACCACCATGCAGCATAGAAAACTGTCAGGGAAGTTTCATAGGGAAGAGGGAATGGAAATTTCATTCCACACTATCTACCTGAAAGGGAAAGTGACATGATGTCAGCAATGTTTATCTATGTTGTTCATCAGCAGTATCTTCCAGACGCTGAAAAAGAAAAAAAATAACACACCACAGAAATGTGTTATTCAGGAGTTAACATACATAGCTGGGGTCAGATGACAGATACTTATCCAAGAGATTTTTAAAGGTTAGTACTGTATCACAGTTTACAATATTTAAGGGCAATTTGTTCCATACATTTACTGCTCTATTAACGGAATCATGCTTAGCCTCATGTGGCTGAAATTGTTTGCCAATAATTTTATGCCCATTACTTCTACTATAGTTTGAGTGATTAACTGTGAAATATTTATCTATGGCCATATTACCGTGTCTTTTGCATATTTTAAATTCTTTGAATTAAATCTCCCCATAACCTCCGTTTAGTTAGGGTGAAGAGATTCGGGGTTTCTAAACGTTCCTCGTACGGTTTATTTCTCAATATAGGCATCATCTTTGTCACCCTTTGCTGTACTCTTTCAAGTTTTTCCGTACCCCTTATATATTACGGTGACCAAAATTGAATGCAATACTCCAAGTGCAGGAGAACTAAGGAATTATACAAAGTAAGGACAATGTTATCGGATTTATATTCAAATGCTCTACCTGTGAATCCAATCATTTATTGACTTTTTTTGTTCATCTGTACATTGTTTGTTTGCTTTAAAATCATTTGTTATTTTAACTCCTAAGTCTTTTTCATGGTATACCCTAACAAGTTTGACATTGTTCATGTTATGAAAGCTCTTACACTTTTGCTGCCAATGTTTAGTCACTGTTTAGTGAAGTGACCTCCACTTGCCATGTTTGGGGCCAGCTAAACAGTTGATCAAGATGTCTTTGAATTGCCTGCCTCTGCAGTAGTGTATCTGCTCTGTTACCTATTTTAGTATAGTTAGCAAATGTTGAAATCTTACGACATAATTTTTCATCAATACCATTTATGTATATTTTAAAAAAATTTATAGGAGCTAACACTGAACCGTGCAGCATCCACTTGCAACGTTTATCCAGTCTAACTCTTTTCCATTTGTTATAACTGTTAGCATTTGTCTGGTGAGCCAATCTTCTACCTACCCGAGCACAGTGCCACTGAAACCATGCGCATTTAGCTTCTGAAGGAGTCTTTTGTGTGGAACTTTGTCAAAAGCCTTTTAAAAATCGAGGTAGACAACATCAACAGATTTTATCTCATTGTACATGTTCAACAGATCGCTGAAAAAGTGCAATGGATTCATGAGGCATGAGCGATTATTCCGAAAACCATGTTGTGAGTCTTTTATAAGACTATCTGTTTCTAAGTGTTTCACAAGCTTGTCTCTGATAATAGTTTCAAGCAAGTTTGGGGTTACATTTGTAAGCTTCCATTTGTGTGGCATCTTACTGCTCTTTAATGAAAAGCTAAAAAAATCAGATAAAGGCTTTGATATGTCATTCTGTAGTTCCTTTAATACGTGTTGATATTTTGTCCGGTCCTAGTGTTTTATTCCCTTTTAAATTGCTAATTGCAAGTAGGACATCACGATAGCTAACTGTAATATAATTGATTATGTTGCCCTCTTCTATAGGAACTGGGGAAACTGCAAGAATTGTATGTATATTTTCTAAAGAAAATACTGCCGCAAAGAAAGTATTAAGAATGTTCGCCATCTTATGGAGTTATTACCTCGTCTGGATGGAGTCCGGCGAGGTATTGTGTTTGGTCGTGTTTACATGTTTGTTTTTTGTTTGTAACTTTAATTGTTAGTAACACTGTGGAAAAACGGGTAAATGAAATTACATGACACTTTCAGGATATGTGGATAATGGTACCAAAAGAAAGTGACTAAAATTTGGAGGTAACTGAGTGACACTGAAAGGTCAAAATCAAGGTCACGGATGTTTACATGGATATAACTTGAAACTGGTTGAAGATATATTTACTATTATGAACATACAGGAACTCGTAATATGGGCTTTCATTTGGCACCATGACCTTTGACCCTGAATTTTTTTTTTTATGCGAGGAAGAAGGAACCAAAGGCCATGAGCCCACAGTAACAGTTCCCTCCAAGAGAAAAACAAAATACAATAGAGAGCCAAATTCAATATCCGATCATTTTGAGATGCCTGTGCATACTGCGTTTGAAAGACTGGAGATTATAGGCAGCAGGAAATACAGACAGAGGGAGACAGTTCCAGAGTTGACCTGTTGCATAAATGAAAGACTAGGAGGAACGGTTAACTCTTGCATTAGAGAGTTGGACAGAAAAGGAATGAGAGTTTGCTGCTAGAATGACCTCAAGGTCAAATGCAAGATCACGAATTTTCAGATGACAGAACTTGAAAACATTTGTGCCATTACCTTAGACTTTAATTGTATACTGACACTAAATTTCAGTATTTATCAGCATTAAAACAGATGCTGGTGGACAAAATTTGTAGTGCCTGTGTAAAGGCATACATATATTTATGTATTTATTGTGGTATAAATGAAACAGTTTAATCCCTTGTGATACAGAAATTAAATTTTTCCCATGTGTATATTTAATAACTTATGTTTGTCTGGTTTTACTTTATTTCAATCGATGTTCGGTAGAGTCAGTGCTACCCTTGAGCTGCTTCGACCCCTGTTTCGGTTCATTGAGCTTCATCCTTCTGTATAGCAGTTTCCTGTCTGAGGTGAATTTGTTTCCTTTATTTTGAGACCTCTGAACCGAATCAGAGGTAACTTAGGTTGGGTCGAGGTAGCTGGGAGTCGCTTGATATGCCAACATCAACCAGTTCAATAGGGGACCCAACTTCCACTGAGGGCCGGGTGGAGGAGGAGTCTTTTTCCAGCCAGCCCTTTTGGCTGACTAGAATGTCATACCTGGACAGTTGAGAGGTTGTTCTCCTAGAGGTGTTCCTCCCTCATCCATGTACTAATTCGGATGGGCCCACCTCCTTCAACAGCCAGGGGCCTCTCTTTAATAAATTTTAAAATGTTTCTGTTTAATACTGTCTGATCAATGTGCTGGGAAATCTGCAGCAGCTCAGTGATAAACTACACTGGTTGTTTGCCAGTTGTTAGTAGTCTAGGTCACCTTGTTTTTTAATTGTCTATGTACATATTGTAAATATACGATACTTTTAGACTTGTGTTTCTCATCTTCTTCCAGTTTGGTGGGTTTTTATCAATTCTAAAAGTTCCTTGACAATGTGGCGACCTCGCCAGGATTTGTAACATACCATTTTGGATGAATATGAGAAATAGTCTGTAGTGTGATTTATTTCAGTCTATGCTGATTGGTTTATATAGGTGATGAAACCTGCATTAATTGCTGTCCTTGGGGCCCGGAGGCAAATGTGACATTCTAGTGTCTGTTTATGTATATAGGGTATTTAATGCTTTGCCATTAGTCTGATATCCCTAATTAACATGAGTAATTTTGTTAACAGATAATTATACATCTCTCCTTGTCGATGAAACTAGAGAGTTTTTCAGTATAATTTTTTTTTGGGGGGGCATTTCAAGTAGCTTATTTTCTTTAATAATGGACTTTTCAATTGAAGCTTTAAAGACTCGGAAAGTCACTAGGACTTTCTGGAGAAACTTTAGCAAATTTCATTATGCACCAACAAAATGTAGCTCATAAGGAGAGAGCTAGAGAACGTGAGAAGAAAGCTAGAGAACGTGATCGTGAGCTGGAACACCTTAAATACGAGCATGAGGTAAATATGGCCAAGATCAATAGACTAGCTTATAGTCATTCTGAAATGGATAACACCAAAGCCTAGCTTACCTGTTTATCATGAAAGTGAAGATATTGCCAGCTACCTTATTAGATTTGAAAGGATAGCAACGCTTTTAGGAGTGGAGAAGGAAATTTATGCAGTCCGCCTTGGTAGTTTACTCACTGGCAAGTGTGTTGATATTTATAGTAGCCTACCTGAAGAGGTTACTGGAGATTATGAAAAATTGAAGAAAGCATTGCTAAAGGGATTCAATAAAACTCCAGATGCATACAGAAATGATTTTAAATCTGCTAGAATTAGAGTAGGTGAAACCTATGACCTTTTTGCCATTCAGTTAGGTTGAATGTTTGATTTTTGGACAGACTCCTGTAAAGTGGAGAAAACTTATGAAGGCCTACACTCCTTTATTATTTTGGACCAATCTCTCACTTCTGTACCTCCTGAGCTACGAGCATTTATAAAGGAACAGAAAACGACTGTGTTAGATGGGGCAATAGCCCTCGCAGATAACTGGCCTTCTGCCCACAAAGCTTACCCAAAGACCAGTATTGGTGCAGTGAAGAAAAAACCCTCTCCCGATGTACGGAAAACTACAGACCAGGTAACACCATTTTCTGGTAATCCTAGTTCCTCTAACGAACCCAAGAAGAAATATGTAAACCCAAATGTGACTTGCCATGGATGTGGTGAGAAAGGCCACATTAGACCCCGTTGTCCACAGAATCCTCTTAACTTCAGACTTGGTACCGCTAATGCTGTACAACAAGTGGGGTTTTGCTTAGAATAGCATCAAAACTCCAACTTTCAAGCTTCAGGAACAGTTAACAGGGCTTGTGTATCCACAATTGTGAGAGATACTGGTTGTAATTGCATCATTGTGTCGGAAGAGGTTTTGCATGATTATAATATAGAAGATTGTAAAAAGGTGGAGATTGAGGACTATCTGGGTCGGATAAAATCATTCCCTCAGGTTAGATCCTACATAAACTGTCCATCTATGTTGGTTGGGCTGATGTACTTAGGGCCCCTATTAAATTTTGCTCTGTTCTTAGAGGCAATGTTATTGGGGCACACAAGCCTGACATTCAGTTCTCTATCCAGAATACTAGCAGTAAAAGAGTCAGTGCAGTATCTACTAGATCTTCTCAATCAAAGCCCCGTCACCCATTGGTTGTTCCTAATCTTGAACCTTTAAGCATAACTCCCACACAGTTTGCAGATTTACAGGAAAACTGCCCAAGTCTGGATAAGATAAGAAACTTAGTACAATCAGGTAATGATGATAAGGCCAGGGATGGCACAATATTTAAGTATGTACGTAGAGATGGGTTGATCTACAGGGTGTGTACAAATTCAAGAATCCCTGAGAGGATTGGCAAACCTACACTAGTCATTCCAGCAGAGTGTCAGGAAACTGTTCTAGCCACAGCACATGAAAGCACTCTAGCAGGACAATTTTCACATCGTAAAACTGAAATGCGCATAAAACACCATTTTCATTGGCCAGGTTTGAGTTCAGATGTCAGAGATTACTGTCAGTCCTGCGATGTTTGCCAGAGAATATCACCTAATGGAGGAGTTAAACCCGTTCCCCTCAAACAAATGCCTATAATAACTGAACCCTTTTCAAGAGTAGCTATAGACATTGTAGGCCCACTTAACTCTCCTTCCTCTGATGGACATAGGTATATCCTAACCTTTACTGACTTTGCCACAGGATTCCCAGAAGCTGTACCTTTAAGGGAAATCACATCTATTGCTGTAGCAGGAGCACTAATTTCAATATTTTCTAGGTGGGTATTCCTAAGGAGATTTTGTCTGACAGAGGTACTCAGTTTACATCGCAACTGATGGGAGAACTTCATAGATTACTTGGGGTTAAACCTTTATTCACAACCCCTTATCACCCTACTGGGAATGGCAGCATTGAGAGGTTTCATTCTTCTCTTAGGAAACTTTGCGAGCACAAACCAAAAGAATGGCATCGGTATCTAGTACCGGTTATGTTAGCGATGAGGGAGATTCCCAGTGATAGAATAGGCCTCTCGGCATTTGAACTGCTTTATGGTAGGCAAGTAAGAGGCCCATTGTCTGTCTTGAGAGATTTATGGGAAGATAGAACAGCCAGTGAGGATGGTAGGCCTATATTTAGGTATGTGCTGGAGCTAAAGGAAAAATTAACAGAGTGTGCAAAGATTGCTGCCAAGAATGCTGACATCAGCTCACAGAGGTATAAATCCTATTTTGATATGAAATCCCAAGATAGAAAGTTTAATCCAGGTGATGAAGTATTAGTTTTATAACCTGAGGAGCACAGTAAACTTCTTTTGGCTTGGAGTGGGCCGTACAAGGTGTTGGAATGTAGAGATAAGGTAACTTATTTAACTGATGAGAAAGAGAAACCTAAACTGTATCATGCCAATCTTCTAAAAAGGTACCATCGGAGAGCTCAAGCTTCGGTAGCCTATGTGTTGGATGAAAGTGCAAATATTGATTTCTCTTGTCAACCCCTAATGAGAGTTCAAATGGGAGTTGCAGATACCAGTTTGGGGGTAGAATGGTGAATCGGAAGACTTGCCCTTATTGTATGATGACGAATCTGTTGGTGAGAGGGGTGAGCCAGATATATCACCTAACTTAAGTACTGAAGAGGTTGATGATGTAAACAATTGTTGAATGACTATGATGATGTTTTTTTCAGATGTACCTGGCTGCACTTCTGCTGTTCAGCATGATATTTTTTTTTTTTTTGTACTACTGAGTGTCTTAACCCTAGATCCTACCGTGTACCTATCCATTTGCAGCCTCATTTTGAAGAGGAATTAGAGAAATTGTGAAAAGGTAATATTAGGCCATCAAGTTCCTCTCATTCTTCACCAGTTGTCATGGTTAAGAAATCCGGTGGTGGCTATTGCATGGCCACAGATTACAGAGATTTGAATTCAGTGACAGGGTTCCATGCTGAACCAATGTGCTGTATTGAAGAAGATTTACATAAATTCTATGGTTCTAAATATTTCTCTGAGTGGGATCTTACTAAAGCCTACTATCAAATTCCCTTGACAGACAAAGCTAAACCACTTACAGCTTTTCCTACTCACAATGGTTTGATGGAATTCTGCAGACTACCCTTTGGCCTGTTGACTGCATGTGCTACGTATGTAAGACTAACATGCATTATTTTGACCGGGTTAAAGAATGTGTCTTTCTATTTTGATAATGTGTTTATTTATGTAAGTAACTGGAAAAAGCATTTAGAAACTATCAAACGGGTTTTGGACAGGATTAGATCCTACGGGTAAACAGTAAGACCAACCAAGTGTAAGTTCGGGTTCTGTTCGATCCAGTACTTGGGATATGTGATTGATGGTAAAACTGTGGAACCTATTGATGATAAGGTAAAAGCTATCCTGGAAGTTCCACCTCCATCCACTAAAGAGACTCTGAGATCATTCCTTGGCATGGTATCATTCTATAGGATGTTCATCCCAAATGTTTCCTCACTCACAGGGCCATTATCAGATATGTTGAGGAAGAATGTCCATGAACCATTACAATGGAGTACGGAGTCTTTAAATTCTTTCAATGATCTCAAATATGCCCAGTCTACGAACCCCATTCTTAAGTTACCTGATGTTACGCAGTCATTTGTCCTGAGAACGGATGCTTCTGACTGTGGTATTGGTGTAGTCTTACTCCAATACATAGATGGCAAACCTTTCCCTGTAGCCTATGCTGGCAGGAAACTTTTAGACAGTGAGAAGAAACTCTTAACCACAGAAAAGGAATGTCTAGCCATAGTTTTTGGGGAAAGGAAATTCAGCTATTATCTTCTAGGCAAAGAATTTGTATTAGAAACTGATCACAAGCCTCTGGTGTATTTAAAAAAATTAAGGGTTCAAATAACAGATTGTTACAATGGTCTTTGAGCTTACAGCCTTACAGATTTCGGTTAGTCCATGTATCAGGCCAAGGGAATATAGTGACTGACTTGTTAAGTAGAAGTGGTTCCTAGTATCATTTCCCAGAATAAATACTAGGAACTGTTGTAAAAGCATACATATATGCTTATGTATTTATTGTGGTATAAATGAAACAATTTAATCCCTTGTTATACAGAAATTAAATTTTTTCCATGTGTATATTTAATAACTTATGTTTGTCTGGTTTTACTTTATTTCAGTTGGTGTTCGATAGAGTCAGAGCTACCTTTGAGGTGCTTCGACCCCTGTTTCAGTTCATTGAGCTTCACTCTTCTGTATAGCAGTTTCTGGTCTGAGCTGAATTTGTTTCCTTTGTTTTGAGACCTCTGAACCGAATCAGAGGTAACTTAGGTTGGGTCGAGGTAGCTGGGAGTCACTTGATATGCCACTTTTTTGCATGGTTGCAGAGAGTGTGGACTTGTTTTCTAGCTCTCCTCTAGCATAGGGCTGCCTCACCGGCATTAGCTTTTGTTTTTTTTCAGCCACTAGGGTGTTTTTTAATTAAAGTTAGGCTAGACAGTACTCATGTTCCTCCCCTCCCTGTTAGAGACACAATAGGTGTTTGTGTCTTTTTCTGAGTTTACCTTTGCTTATCGCCCACGGAGGGTCTCCCCCATTGATCGCTCTGGGGCGTGAATTGACACGGTCGGGCCTCCCTGGAGTGGTTTGAGAGGGCAACCTCAGACATAGGTGTTTGGTCCCAGGTTGATTGTCCCTTGGTTGTTTTCTCTCCTTCTTCCCACTTCCCCCGTTAGGGGGGAGTGGTACTATGTCGGACGCCCGTACTGCCTACCCCCCCTTCAGGGAGGACGAAGACTGCTACTATTGTCTTGACTTTTGGCAAAGTTTCACTCCCGGACCATGTCAAAATTGGCTACGAAATTGTTAATGTAAGGCCTTATATCCCCAATCCACTTCGTTGCTTAAGGTGTCAATTATATGGGCACGGTGACAAGGCTTGTCGGGCTTCCCAGTCAGTGTGTGGCAAATGTGCAACACAGGGACATGATGCTGGACACTGCACATCGGAGACGGTGCGTTGTTTTCACTGCAAGGGCGCACACTCCACTTCCTTAAGGGATTGTCCCAAGTGGAAGGAGGAGAAGGTCTGCGTAGTGAAAGCAACTGAGGGCATTTCCTACTACGAAGCTAGGAAAAAGGTGAAGGAGATGCATGCAATTCTCATGCCGAATAGGTCCTATGCTTCGGCGATAATGTCCCGTCCCGTGATGTGCTCTGTTGAAACACAGACTGACCCTGAACCTGTTCCTCTTGCCTTACACTCTACCTCTCCATCTCAGCCTCTTGTCCAATCCAACTCTCAAACTGACATCCTCACTGCAACTTCCTATTCTCAGGCTGCTGCTGCCTCTCAGTCAGTGAAGCCTAAACAGAAGTCAGACAACTCTAATATGAGTAATATGACCACCCTTTCAAAACAGCCACGTCCTCATGTCCTTCCTGCTCCTGGTCCAGTGAGGGAGAAAAAGTTTAGTTCTTCCTCGGGGACCTCTGGGAGCCTAGTTATTGATGATCAATGTATGGAGGTTTCCATTAGTAAGCACTGGGATAGGTCCCCTGGTAGCCACTCGCCTGGCGGCGGGCGGTATAAAAAAGCTAAGCACACTGGCCCCTCTCGTAAGTCTTAAACCGCCACATTCACTGTTTTACAATGGAATTGAAGGACTCTTGGGAATAAATTCCACAATATAGCAATTTTGCTATCTATACACAGGCCAGACGTTGTTTGTTTACAGGAGACACGCTTGGTGGATCACCCAGATCCTCCACAGTTCAAACACTACCATTCGTATAGAAGATATGATGGTCACGAAGTCGCCATATACACCCACAAATCACACCCACAAACGGAAGTGATTCTAAGTTCTACTCTGGAAGCTGTCACGTGCAGAGTAAAATTTGATAACACGTATCTGTCTATTTGCTCTATCTACTGTCCTCCCCGTGGTCCCCGTGGTCCCATTGATAGTGATGCTTTCACTTCACTAACTCATCAACTTCCGGGTCATAAATTAATTTTAGGTCAATGGGGAAGCTTGAGGAGTGATGGCAGGGGGGAGCAAGTAGCCGACCTCATATTGCAGTCAAACCTCAGTCTTCTAAACAATGGTAGAGCGACTCGTGTAGATGACTGCACTGGTAACATGTCATGTATAGATCTGTCCTTGTCATCTCCCGATATAAACACTAACATCTCTTGGGACCCATATGACGACTCGATGGGTAGCGATCATTTTCCAATCTGTCTTTCTTATACATGCGACGATTCTCGGCCTCCTCCACCACCTAAATTTAGCTTTAAGAAAGCAGATTGGGGGTGCTACTCACGGGTCGCCAATCTAGATATATCAGGAAATAACATTAACGAGAAAGTTTCACACCTATAGACTTCCATTATACACGCAGCTGAGAGTGCTATTCCCAAGACATCTACAATTCCAAACAAGCATAGAGTTTCGTGGTGGACACCAGATTGCCGACAAGCACTCACAAAGCACAATAGGAGATGCAGGATTTTTGAGAAACAGCAAACAGAAACAAACTTTATTGCCTACAAAGCAGCTAAGGCTGAGGCAAGGAGGACAATTAAAGTGGCAAAACGGACTAACTGGTGTAGTTTTGTGTCCACGGTGAATCGCTCCACCCCACTAAGTCAGGTCTGGTCCACCATAAATGTACTAAACAACAAGTACACCCGGTCACCAATCACCACACTTGAGGTGGCCGGACGATCCCGTGGATATTGCCAATACTATCGCCGACCATTTTGCCCAGGTAAGCAGCTCAGCTAACTATGATCCTCGGTTTCTCCACCATAAGCGTACGGCTGAGCTGCATAAGTTAGACTTTGCCACGGAAGACAGAGAGACCAGCTACAACTCCGAATTTTCCTTAGATGAACTTCTCCTTGCCCTTAAATCCTGTAAAGGCTCCAGTCCCGGTCCATCCACCATTACGTACGGTATGATCCAGCATCTTACTCAGGCCAACCTGGGCAAGCTGTTAGCGGTGTACAATGAGATTTGGGCGTCTCACATGTTCCCAAACTCGTGGCACTACGCGCACGTCATACCGATACCTTGCCGAGACAGTCACATTACGAGTCCCAGCTTGTTTCGACCTATTGCGCTAACTGACTGTCTATGTAAGGTCTTTGAACGTATGGTTAATAAAAGGTAACTTCTTGTTTTAGAGTCGAAGGGTGTGTTAAATGATCAACAGAGTGGATTCCGTAAATACAGGTCCACTCTGGATCATTTAGTGCACCTGGAGCATTGCATAGCCGAGGCTTTTGCCAATCACGAATTCATGATAGGAATTTTTTTTGATATTCATAAGGCTTATGATATGACCTGGCGAAACAGAATACTACGTAAACTCTACGCTTATGGTTTAAGAGGTAATTTGCCCATTTTCCTTCAGAACTTCCTTACTGACAGAACGTTTTCTGTCAGGTTACCCTGTAACGTAACTTTGGACATATTTGTCCAAGAGAACGGGGTACCACAAGGAATTGTGCTTAGCCCTACTTTGTTCAGCGATGCCATTAATGACATTCTGTCGTCTGCTTCCGTCCACAGGACGCTTAGATACTCACTCTATGCTGATGATTGTGCAGTGTGGCACTCTTCCCGCAATGCACAATCCTCGGCACAGCAGATTCAACTGGCACTTGAATCTGTTCAGCATTGGGCCCTTGAGTGGGAATTTAAATTTTCCGTCCCTAAATGTGTTGGTGTTGTTTTTACTCGTAAACTTAGAGCGTACCTCCATTGCATTTAACTTTAGATAATCAGCCGATACCTTTTCAAAATTCAGTCAGATTCCTGGGTCTACATTTTGACACTAGGCTCAATTGGAGAACACATATTAATAATTTGCTTGCTTCTTGTAGTAAAAAAGTAAATGTCCTTAAGTTTCTTTCCGGTAAATCGTGGGGAGCAGACAGAACATCTTTACTGATGGTGTATAAGTCCCTTATCAGTTCTAAGCTTGACTATGGCTCACAGGTGTATGGGTCGGCATCGGATGCTGTCCTCCGTAGACTGGATGTGCTTCAGAACGTATGCTTGCGTATATGACTCGGAGCCCTTCAATGTACTCGTGTGGAGTGGTTGGAAGTGGAGGCTAATGTGCCTCCCCTCCATCTACGACGTGACCACCTGTTATTTTCTTACGGTATCACCACCCACTGTAAACGCTCACTTGGCCTTCCGACCTGTCAGATCCTCCTACGGTGGGAATACCTGCTGTATGCGGCCTTCAAGCCGGTGGCTGTGAAGCTTCACTTCCTCCGTAAGGCGTTAGGGTACGACTTTTCTAATGGGGATCATGTTTTAACATAAAAAATAGTGCCCTGGGAGTCACTTGCCACCACATTCAACACTGACTGGCTCCCCGTCACAAAGTACAAGGCGCCGGAGGTGGAGGTACGACAGTTGTTCCGGATGATCCTCATTAGACACCTAGCGTCATTCCACTTGTACACCGATGGCTCTAAGATGGATGAATGTGTGGGTGCGAGTGTGTGGTCTATGGAGTGCCGCATCCGTTTTTGCTTGCCCCCCCATACGTCTGTATTCACTGCCAAATTATTTGCCATAGACCAAGCTATAGACTTTGCTTTGCATTCAGTTCACAACAGTTTTGTCATTTTTTCGGACTCTAAGTCCGCCCTTCAGGCAATTCATTCATGTAGGACTGATTCTCATGAGGTCCTGGGTGGCATTATCAATAAGCTGCACACATGTGCTAAATCCTTCTCTCTGATCTGGGTGCCTGGTCATTGCGGTATTTACGGCAATGAGCAGGCTGATGTACTAGCTAAATCGGCTGTAGAACTCGAGGAAACTTGGGACGTTCCTCGTGAGCTACAGTCTAGTCTCTCTTTCGGAAAGAAATCAATTAATCTTCTGTGGCAAAGTAAGTGGACCGACCTGGCAATTCCATCAGTCAAAAGGACCATATGTGACTGGTCCAGTTCCTCCCAAGGAAACAGACGGGAGGAGGTTGCTTTAGCCCACCTCCGCTTGAATTCCACCCTAATAACACGTTACCATATATTAACAGACAATTTCCACCGCGTTGTACCACCTGTGACGCGGTGTTATCTATTAGTCACATCCTTTTGTACTGCAGTAGGTATGCTGGGGAACGTACCTCTCTGGCTGCCTACTGTAGGACAAATGCGCTCCCTTTCTCACTTGATTCTGTCTTGGGTGATGGGAACGTTGGTGTGACTAACAAATTGATGACTTTCCTGAAAGAGACCAGATTACTCAGAGCGTTGTGATTTATTTTATGAACTCAGTTGTGGTTTCCTTATTTATAATTTTTTTTTTCTTATAGGGATATGGTTTTTCTACATATGTAAATACGTCAATACACTTTTATAGATTTGTGAACCGCAGGAGGAGGTTACATTTATATAAATGTGTATTATTTTTTCTTTTGTTCAGGACCAGTAAATCCGTAATTGCTCTTTTTATGTATTTTTTTAACCCGCCCCTTCCCGACCACTTTTTCACCACTGATACCCCCCAATCCCGACCATTTTTGGACCAAAATTTTTTTGGCTCAAACTTCCGCTCTTGGTCAGAAACAATGGTCAATCACCAAGAAAGTGTTCCCCTGGGTCCATAAGTGGCCTAAACAGGTATACCTTTGTTATGCCTGGTACCATGTTCTGTGGAGGTGGTCCGTGGCTCTCACGTTTTCTATGGTATTATAAGTCTGGGAAACCAATAAAAGTAGGTAGATATGTATTTATTACAAACAAAAAAACATGTGATACAAGAGTAAATTGGATTTTATACAAAAATAGAGATGAAATAAGCATTGTTCCATCGGGCAAACCAACTGAAATCGGCCAAACTGTTCACTGATGAATCGCTAACATTGTTGATTCATCATACATATAATTTTTGCTACTTACATAATACATCTGCAATAACATTGTACCATTTTCCATTTTATAGAACTGTTTTTACATATTCACAGGCCTTTCGATAATATTTAGCCTAATGTTAGCGCATATTTACGTAGTGAGTGAACTCGCTGTGACTGTTGTTTCAACTCGCATTGTGTTTTTTCAACCTACATAATACTTTTCCAATAACATTATACCCTTTTCCACTTTAGAGAACTGTTTTGAGATAGTTTCAGGCCTTACGATAATATTTAGCGTAATAATAGCGCATAATAACACAGCGGGTGAAGTCGCTATGACTATTATTTCAACTTACAACCTATTTTTCTACTTATATAATACTTCTCCACTAACATTACACATGTTTCCACTTTATATCATTGCTATCACATAATTGGAGACCTTACTATTCTACTGAGTGTCATATTATCGCATATTTACACAGTGAGTGTAATTGCGATATCATTTGTTTCAACTTACACTATTATTCAACTTATAAATTACTTTCCCACTAACATTACACCCTTTTCCACTTTATATCATTGCTATCACATATTTACAGACCCGACTGTTCTACTGAGCATAATATTTTCGCAGATTTACACAGTGGGTGTACTCGTGATATTAATTGTTACAACTTACACTATTTTTCAACTTATACATTACTTTCCTGCTAACATTACACCCGTTTCCACTTTATATCATTGCTATCACATATTTACAGACCAGACTGTTATACTGAGCGTCATATTTTGCGCAGATTTACACAGTGGGTGTAGTTGTGATATCACTTCTTTCAACTGACACTATTTCTCAACTTATATAATATTTTACCACAAACATTACCCACGTTTCAGCTTTATATAAATCTTATCACATACTGACTGGCCTTACCATTATACTGAGTGTCATATCACCATCCCACACAGTATCAATAGTGTAGGTAGTTATGATACTCTTTGAAACAGGGCTGAAGGCACAAAACAACATTGCACTCTGCACACTCGTATCTAGTGTCTTTTCTCTGAGTGCCTGGTCTTACTGTTGAGTGCTTGCATACATGGCAGCAGCGCTGGGGTTTATGACGGTTTGGTTGGGAAGGGATAGTGCTTGGGTCGTGGCGTCCTGCGAGGTGTAGGGGAGTCTGGGCAGCCATGGAGGTGTGTGTGCAGTGTGTGGGCCTGTCCTGTGCGTATCTGGCGATAATTTCACGTGACAGCTCCCTCACAAACCCCCTCAAAGGTCTCAGAGATTCCCGTTGTCATGACGTGGAGGTAGTGTGCGTTGAGGACCGTGATGACGAGCAAGTGGAAAAAGAGCTTTTCGTACCACTTCATCGTGGTCCTGTCACAGTCCACACTGGAAATCATCGAGCCTGACTGATCCACTTGCCTCATGTTGAGATTATAGTCAAGTACCGACTCAGGTTTCCAGACGTGATGCCTCCTCTCACTACGGTGATCAACGGAGTCTGTGCTGTGCATCAAGGGGCTGTGTACAGTCGACAGGAGGCAAACTTCCCTGTTGTGGTTCCACAGGGTGACAAGGATGTTATTTGCCTGGAAGAAAACTACCTCGTTCTTGTCCAGTTTCCTCCCTATCTTGACCATATGGCGACGGTTTCTCTTTACTGTACCACTGACTCCGGTGTCATGTTGGTGGAGGAACCGAGCGAGAAGAGAGGTAGTGTACCAGTTGTCCAGGTACAACACATGACCACGATGAAGGTACTCCTCTATCATTGTCTTCACCACGGCCCCTGAGAGTCCAATACTATGATCTTCTGTTATGTCTGTCTGTGCGCCTGTATACAAGACTATGTCTTGCACGTATCCAGACTTACAGTCACACATAACAAAGATCTTGAACTCGAAATGGTGTCTTTTGCTGGGTAAGTACTGACGAAAGGAAATATTGCCTCTCCACAACACAAGACTCTCGTCTATGACGAGGTCTCTGTAAGGATAAAATGAGGAACGGAACATTTCCCGTAGGTGATCAAAAACAAGCCTAATTCTCCTCATTTTATCAGAGTTATTTGCTTTAGATGGATCGTCTGCATCAAAAGAGTGGAGGTGGGTGAGAATCTGCTGAAATCTATTACGACCCATTACTTTCCAAAGAAAGGTGTGATGGTCATTGGGTCAGTGGTCCAGTATGCCGGTATTTGATTTTTCCTTACAACACCCATCAAGAGAACCAGGGCAAAAAATAAGAACATCTCAGAAAGGGTTACAGGATAGTCATATTGCTGGGAGTGCCTGCTGGTTGTACCCAGACGTTCACTTTCACGGCGCTGGCTTCCTGCAAAGAGGTTTGTCTGCTCCACTATGCGGCCCACAAACGCCTCCCCAAAGAACAGGTGGAAGAAATCCACCCTAGTGGAGCCCGGATGTACACCTCAAGCCGTGCAACCAGACCGCCACTCCTCAGTGAAAGGGTGAATGATGGGAGTAAAATTACTCCCATCTTCCCAGTTCCACGACACACTAACGTCTCCAGCCTCGTCCCCATCGTCGTCTTTGTCAGGGTGGGGAGGGAAGGGTGGTGGGGGAGATTGGGGAGGTGGTGAGCAGTGCCCTTCATCACTCGCGTTTCTCTTCCCTTTCCCTTTTCCTTTACCCTTTCCCTTCCCTTTCCTTCCTTTCCCCACATCCTGGGGCTGTGGGGAGGAAGTGAGGGAATATTGTGGGGTGAAAGACGTGCTGGTGAGCGGCTCCACCTCTTTACCCCGTATGCCCACGTACACCACATGCTTGTGCTGCCTCCCTCACACCACTTTCTCTTTCACCGCTCACTCCCGCCACACCACTTTCCCTTTCACCCCGCACTCCCACCACACCACTTTCCCTTTCACCCCTCACTTCCGCCACACCACTTTCACCTTCCCCAGACAATACAGAAGGACCATACCTGATTTGCCTTCTCGCCGCACCTTCTGATCCTCGAGGTGAAAATTTCTCCTTCCCCAACCACGAGGCAACATCATGTCCTAAGCCGCCGTCCTCGTCCTCATCAGAATATCTCTCTAGGTGCTGGAGAGAGGTCCGTGCATGTGTTTGGGGTCCAGGCTGGCCTTCCCTCGCCTTACAATACGTAACATACCCCTTTTTCCTCGGCAAAGGGACCTCCTCATCACTGCTGGTTATTTCCTCCTCAGGCGCAAATAATCACGATCCTCCACATCATCATCTAGTGGAGAATCACTATCTCCAGTCAAGGCATCCAGGGCGGATTGTATTTCGTCCTCAGAGAGACCTTTACGTGCCATGTCTGACCCGGGTTACTGCTAACAGGTGAGTGACCGAGACAAGGGCGCGCGCAGGTCACGTGGGGTCTGGGAGGCTGCCCGCCTAGTGGCAGGTAGGGGAGGCTTGGCTAGGTGGGCGAATCGAAAATCTTCCGCGAATTTTGAAAATTGTGGAAATTATGGACTTTGCAAATGCGGCACGTTAAAGTACGTCAATGGGATTGGCAGTGACAAAACGTGAGGACGTTGTAGTAGTATAGTAATGAGTCTACATGTGATGTATAGATGGAAGAGTTTGTCCTGGTACTATCCATGAATAGTGATGTATTCTTTATTACTTATTGTTTTTCATAATCATGAATAATAACTTAATATTGGTATGAAATAGATGCAAGTATTTCATATCATTATTTTGGCTTTCATGATTATTGATTCTTGCTGGCCTAATGCCCCTTCAGGGTGATGGCAAAAAAAAAAAAAAAACTTGATATGCCGACATTAACCAGTTCACTAGGGGACCTGACTTCCACTGAGGGCTGGGTGGAGTAGGGGCCTTTTTCCAGCCAGCTCTTTTGGCTGATTACAATGTGATACTTGGACCGTTGAGAGGTTGTTTTCCTAGAGGTGTTCCTCCCCCATCCATGTACTATTTCGGATGGGCCCACCTCCTTCAACAGCCAGGGGCCTCTCCATGATAAATTTTAAAATGTTTCTGCTTAATGCTGTCTGATCAATGTACTGGAAAATCTGCAGCAGCTCAGTGATAAACTACACTGGTTGTTTGCCAGTTGTTAGTGGTGCAGGTTACCTTGTTATTTAAATGTCTATGTACAGCCGACAGCAGAAGTTCGTCCCTCTTAGCGTGCGTGATACGAGCCTGTTGATCTGGTAACACTGTATGAGATAGAGTTGACAGGTACGCTTTAAATGGCTAATATTAAAGAAATGTGTTCGGAGATAAGAACACATTCCCTAATGATAATATTAATTTGTAGCAGGTGGGATAATGTTATTGTGAAATGTTTGACACTGGTGTATGAAGATTCTTTGTTACGGACACAGACGCATAGGATTATTTGGACTGGACTGATGTTGCCAGCAAGTATTATATGAAATATTATAGAACGATTGCAGTCCTAAAGGTGAGGTTGCAAGAAAACACTAATTACGATGTCAGTTACACACTAAACAAACACAGAAACTGACAGTTCGTGTTTCGCCAGTATGCGGTTTAGTTTTATAAGTTAAATCACTTCCTTTTCCGACCTCTCTCCCCACCCGTCTCTTCTCTTCCTAGTCATGCTCTGCCATCATCCACGTTTTATCGTTAATGCTGAATACCGTATGTCTGTAGATAAACTGTGGGAAACAATATAAAAGTGTCAAATGAGCTTCATTTCCTCCTCCATCGCTTGAAATGTTATCCATGACTTGAATATAAATGTTAGTAACATGAATAAATCGTCACTGTGGTGGTTAGGAGACATTACTCGTCACATTATATAACATTTATATAACCATCGTTAATACAGTGCTCCAAATACACTCCCTCTCCACCCCCTCGCCGTCTCCTCCCCTCCCCTTCCACTGTCTCCATCACTTCTCCCCCCTCCCTTCCCCCCCTCTACCAGTACCCCTTGTTTCTCTCCCTCAACACCCCCAACCCTTCCCAACGATTTCATTTAACTGACTCTGCTTCTGTTTACCTCCCTAACTAGATCGGTTCTTTATAATTTGAATACAGTTATTACCATTTACAGGACTTTGAGTCTTAATTGTAATGACATTATAAACACAATACTCGTGCATGTTATATTGCCAACTGTATTACACACAAGTAACCAAATTACTTACATAACAATATGTCCATCGTAACTATCAGTGTTCAATACCATCCCCCCCTTGTGGATTCCTTCCCTTCTCGCCTCCTTCCCGCTTTCTGTATCCCTCACTCCTCCCTTCACGTTATAACATATTTATCTGTGTTCCAGCTTGTAATATATGTAATCCCTTCCCTCACCCAAAGTATTCCTGCTTCCATAATCCCATCCCCCCCCACACATTGTGTTCCGCACTAAAGTGAGACCTATGAGATACGTCTACTTATATATAATTTAAAACAATATGCCATCGACATACTTTGATCTGAACTCCCTCAACGCATGATCTTACAAGGTCAGAGAATGCAGTCAGCAAGATTATCCCTATCATTCCATTCCCATAGCTGCATTGCATGGTTAGAACAAAAGGTAACGGCATGGCTGTCCGTCAGCGCCCTGAACATCTGTTCTGCAACTGCCGATATTATCGATACAGGAGTGACAAGGACTCGGATGGATAGGAAGCGAACCTTTACCATAATTAACCCTTACACCGCGACAATCTCATACTTCCACTTACATCTGCCTGCTGTCCGGGCTCATGACAAGCATATTCTGATAAGGGCTTAATCTACTCATCCAGAGGGGTATAATCCCCCTTCATCGTATATTACGATGATTATGGTAGCCAAATGTATGAGGATACAGCTTTTGTGACTATCATCTATTTTGCTATATTTAATCGTAACTGAAGATCTACAAATTATCACCAAGAATACTGACAGTACTTTTAAGAAAATATTTTCTGGATGCGTGTAGATCATACAACATCTATCTATCTATCTATCTATAGCCCGACCCCCTAATCCCGAAAGGGTTGTCGCAGACAAAACGCCTCCAAGTCGCTCTGTCACCCACCATTTGACTCCCTCCCCCAACTCAACCCCCCTCCCCCATATATTCCTCTCAACTCCATCCCTCCACCTCATCCTCGGTCTACCCCTCCCTCTCCCTCCCTCCACCTCACCTACATACACCCTCTTAGTCAATCTTTCATTCTCCATTCTCTCCACATGTCCAAACCACCTCAGTCATACAACATACGCAATGATTATTTTTCATTTTATACTTACTTTGGTGAAAAGAAGGACGTTTGTGCTTCATATTTTATGTATGTTGGGATTTATAAAATAAGTGTAAGCAAGATATTAATGGCTAGAGGAGGAGAAATAAAATGATCATTAAACTGAGGCACTGACTGCCGTCCTTTGAACAGTTAATGCCTCTTGACCGCCATTGTCACGGTCATTATAATATTACACATTATTAAAGGATACTATACAAAAACATGACCCAAACATCGTTATGTTGTTCGATTCCAGAGACAAAAATGAAAAAAGGAGAGAAAAAGACATTTGAAATGACAAGGGAGAGAAGTTGGGCAGGGTCAATACAATAACACGGTGAGGAGGGATTCGGAGTGTTGCAGGCTAGAAACAAAGGTTACTGGAAATGGGGGTGGAGGGAGGAGGGAGAAGTGATGGAAACAGTGGAAGGGGGAGGGGAGGAGACGGCGAGGGGGTGGAGAGGGATTGTATTTTGGGCACTGTAAGAACGATAGTTAGGTAAGTGTTACATAAATGATGACGAGAAATGTCTCCTAACCACCACAGTGACTATTTATTCATGTTACTAACATTTATATTCAAGTCATTGATAACACTTCAAGCGATGGAGGAAAAGAAGCTCATTGACACTTTTATATTATTTCCCACAGTTTACCTACAGACATACGATTTTCAACATTAACGATAAAACGTGGATGATGGCAGAGCATGACTTGGAAGAGGAGAGACGGGTGGGGAGAGAGGTCGGAAAGGGAAGTGACTTAACTTATAAAACAAAATCGCATACTGGCAAAACACGAACTGGCAGTTTCTGTGTTTGTTTAGTGTGTAACTGACATCGTAATTAGCGTTTTCTTGCAACCTCACCTTTAAGACTGCAATCGTTTTATAATATTTCATATAATACTTGCTGGTAACATCAGTCCAGTCCAAGTAATCCTAGGCGTCTGTGTCCGTAACGAAGAATCTTCATACACCAATGTCAAACATTTCACAATAACTTTATTATCCCACCTGCTGCAAATTAATATTATCATTAGAGAATGTGTTCTTATCTCCGAACACATTTCTTTAATATTAGCCATTTAAAGCATACCTGTCAACTCTATCTCATACAGTGTTACCAGATCAACAGGCTCGCATCACGCACGCTAAGAGGGACGAACTTCTGCTGTCGGCTGTACATATTGTAAATATACCATACTTTTAGACTTGTGTTTCTCGTCTTCTTCCAATTCGATGGGTTTTTACCAATTCTAAAAGTTCCTTGACAGCCTGGCACCACTTTTTGTTTGTTTGTTAGCAACATTACAGAAACACAAGTGAATGAGATTGTAGCCTATGAAACTTTTAGGATATGTGGGCACTGGTCTCCAAAGAAAGTGATTAAATTCTGGAGGTCATCAAGTGACACTGAAAGGTCAAAATCAAGGTCACCGATTTTCAGAGGGCTATAACTTGAAACCAGTTGAAGAGAGGTATTTACTATTATCAACATAAAAGACCTCCCATATGAGGTTTCATTTGACACAACACCTTTGACCTTGAGTGACCTAAGGTCAAACTCAAGATCACGTATATTCAGGTGGCTGTAACTCGAAACTGGTTGCAGATAGATATTTACTAATATCAACTTAAAGGAAGTTGCAAGTGGGTTTTAATTGGTACTGTGACCTTTGACCTTAAGTGACCTTGAAAGGTCAAACTCAAGGTCACGGATATTCAGGGGACATTAATTTGAAGTTGGCTGAAGATAGATATTCACCATTATCAAGATATAGGAAGTATCATATGGACTTTCACTCGGCACCATGACCTTTGACCTTGGGTGATTGGGCGAAGTTTGTTGTGCCTGACACCACTTGTTACCGTTTTGTTTCTTTTGTTAATGAAAATTTTTGGGGGATTTGATTTACTGCTTCTTGCAATATGTGTCTCAAGATTTTTCTTGCCGCAGTAATTTATTTATTTATTTATTTTAGGGTTCCCATCGAAGAGCAACGTATTTGCTTTTTATCACTTTGACTTTCACTGGTATTATAATTTTAGTATACAAGATTTTTTGCCACAAGACAATGATTAACATTGGAGTTCCACCATTAGGATTTAGAATTTTTGGCAGGCCTCCTGTTGTGCATTGGAATACGTACCCTGACTGCATTGCTGAGAGCTTTTGTTAAAAATTTCCATGCATCATTGATATCCAATATTTCAACTATGGGATACCAGTCGCCTGCAGCCATAACTGCCTTTAATTTATTAAAATTTGTCTTCATTGAATTTAATATTAAATGTAACTATGCTATGATCACTTGTACTAAATTCTTCTACAATGATGTTACTCACTAAATTTTCTTATGTGGCTAAGACAAGATCTTGAATGTTAGCTCCATGAGTCAGATAATTTTTCAGCTGATACAATGAACTTTCCTGCAGTTTTTATATAGGTCTAACCCTGCGTGCAAGGATAGGGCTTCACCCCATTTTGCAACTGGTAAATTAAAATCAATTATTACAGTGCTTTGCATACAAGAGATTTCTGCAGTTTGGTTGTAGATTTCATCGTCAATATTGAGTGGCTGTTTGAGTGAACAGTAAATTCATCCAAGTGTGATTTTATGACAAGATTCGATTCTAAGCTGAATATAAATAGTTTCAATGTTTTCAATACATGGCTTGGTAATTACGGCTGGATGAAATCCTGATTCAGTATATAATAACACAACGATCTCTGCTCTGTTTTTCCTTTCACTACTGAAAATGTGATTGCTTGGTAAATTAAACTCTGCTAGAAAACCTCTTTGCTCAGTGTTTAGTCACGATTCTGTTTTCCAATTACATCATAAACTTTAGTGAAGATAAGGGCCTCTAATTAAGAAAATTTATCATGCAGACTATGTGCATTTATAAGAAGAGCTTTAATGTGTTTACCTTTCTAATGTGGGAGCTTCCTTTGTGTAATGATTTATCGGATCGTATGATATCTACGTTCGTCTCCCATGATGCTTGTTTTTTCTCCAGAAAAATCTTACTGCATCACTAAGCAAATGCCAAAGGAATTTAATCGTAGTTCATCATTAGCAAAAAGTGTTTGCTGATCGTACAACTGGTTCCATGCACCTGTTAAGAAGCGAGATTTGCCAGTTAGGTGCTTGAGAAGCACCTCGACGTTTCCCGATGTTTACTGTAGCTAGGTCCGGTACCAGTATGAGTCAGAGTTGCCAGTTTGCCTGCTGTTTGTGAGCATAGTTGTTTCATAAGTTAAGCACTAATTTTTGTGCAATTTTTTTCTATAATGTTTTATTTATGTGATTGCTTGTTAAATTATGTAATTTAGATTAAGTTTATATGGTAAACAATTTACAGTGTTATGTAAGAACACTCATGTTTTGGATATCTCCTAGTTGGCAACTGTTGTTCTTGTAGAATGTAGAAGTTTCTCGAATAATGCAAGCTTATATAAGGATGGGGAAGAGATTATTTCAGGTTCAGTTGGTTATGGCTCAGTTTGAGTTTAGTGCAGTGTCAGTGAAGATTGTATATTTTTGGTACTTGTGAAAATACTGAAGTGTCAAGCATTAAGTGTTATTGCAGTTAGTAAAGTTTGTATAGCTCCAGTGCTTGTGAAAAAAGTGAAGTGAAGTTGGAAAGCATTAAGTGGAATTAACTGGCAAATAAAGACAGTGAACTTTAAGAAGCCAGTGTTTATTTTTGCCTCAGCTGAAGTTGTGTGCTGTACATCGAAAGGCTGATCGTAGGAAGAACAACTCACTGGGCAACGTCCTTTCTGTACTGTACTACTGCTGTTGGAACCTGTGCCAGTGTGGGATGGGGACATAACACTGGTGTCAGGAGTGAGAAAATTTAGGTGCAGCAGTGAGTCTAAACTTTAACATGGAGCAAGGTGGTGTGCAGACAAGATCCCGAGTTGGGCAGGAGGAGGAGGTGATCTTGGCTGCATTTATGAAGCTATTACAAGCTTCAGAGAAAGAAATTAAAGAACAATTACAAGCACAAAGTGTCTAATTACAATCACAGAATGAAAGACTACAGGCACAGAATGAAGGACAAAAAGAACTCCAAGAACAATTATAGGCCCAAAGTGAAGAACAGAAAGATCCCAGGAACGACAAAAAAAACAACTGCAGGCACAGAATAAAGAACAGATAAAACGTTGTGAACAGCTTGAAGGGGCATTACAGGAGCAACAGAGGGAATTACAGTTGAGAATGCAAGGACAGCTATATGCTTTCATGGGGGAAATGAAAGAAGAACAGCAACATTTTAAGGAGGAAGTAGATGCCAAGCTAGAGCAGCAGAAGTATGAGGTAAGCAATAATCTGATGAAGTGTAAACAACATGTTGGCAACCAGTTGAAGTCAGTTAGTGAGAAAATAGTGACAGTGCAAACAGCATGTAGATGACCAGTTGAAGACAATTAGTGAGGGACTTGTGATGGAGTGCAGATAGCATGAAGATAACCAGTTGAAATATGTACCGTAGTTGACCACGTGCAGATAATTAGGGAGAAAATTGAGGCTGTAGAGAAATAATGCACTGCTGAGCCTCAGATTAGTGTACAGGGGGCATATGAAAGGAAAGGACAGTGTATGGTGAATCCTGATGGATCCAAGGTATCTAAAGGTAGCATTACAGGGTTGAATAATCAGAATGCAGAAGTTTTAAGTCCTGGCCTTAATTATGATGCCCCAGTTTGTAGGCCTCAAACCAGTGAAGTGCATGCCTATAATGGGGGTCCAATTAAAAAGAAACCTCAGAAATTTGATGGTAGAGTATCTTGGGAAACTTACCATGCACAGTTCGAGTTACCTGCGGATCAGAATGGTTGGTATGATAGGCAGAGGGCAGTGCAGCTTGTTACTAGCCTTAACCCGCCCCGTCCCGACCACCTTTTGACCACTGGTACCCCCCAATCCCGACCATTTTTCGACCCTTTTTTTTTTTTTTGCTTAAACTTTCGCTTTTTGTCAGAAACAATGGTCAGTGGCAAAGAAATTGGTCCCCGGGGTCCCTAATTACCCTGACCAGGTATGCCTTGGTCCCACCTGGCCCCGTGTTCTCCGTAGGCGGTCTGAGCCTCTAACGTTTTCTATGGTATTATAAGTCTGGGAAACCAATGAAAGTAAGTAGATATGTATTTATTACAAACATAAAAACATGTGATAAAAGAGTATATTGGATTTTATACAAAAATAGAGCAGAAATAAGCATTGTACCATCGTGCGATACGAGCAAAATCGGGCAACTTGGTCACGATGAATCGCTAACATTCTAAAATCATGATACATATATTTTTTTTTACTTACATAATACTTCTACAAAATCATTATACCATTTTACATTTTATTGAACTGTTTTTACGTATTCACAGGCTTTTTGATAACATTTAGCGTAATGTTAGTGCTTATTTACGTAGTGAGTGAACTCACTGTGACTGTTGTTTCAACTCGTATTGTGTTTTTTATACTTCCATAATACTTTTCTAATATTATTATACACTTTTCAACTTTATAGAACTGTTTTGAGATTATTTCAGGCCTTACGTAAATATATAGCGTAATAATAGCGCATAATAACACACACGGTGAAGTCGCTGTGACAACTATTTCAACTTGCAACCTATTTTTGTGCTTATATAATAATTCTTCACTAACATTGCACATGTTTACACTTGATATAATTGATATCACATAATTTCAGAACTTACGATGGAACTGAGCGTCATATTTGCGCGTACTTACACAGGGAGTGTTATCGCGATATCATTTGTTTCATCTTACACTAGTATTCAACTTATAAAATACCTTACTACTAACATTACAACAAATTCCACTGTATATAATTCCTATCACATACTTACTGACCAGAATGTGGGTGTACTCGTGACATCAATTATTACAACTTACACTATTGTCCAACTTATACGTTTTATTCATGCTAACATTACACCCGTTTCCACTTTATTTCCTTGCTATCACATATTTACTGACCAGATTTACACAGTGGGTGTAGTTTTGATATCAATTCTTTCAACTTACACTAATTCTCAACTTATACATTACTTTTCTGAAAAAATAACACCCGTTTCAACTTTATATTTGACTTAGCATCTACTGACTGGCCTTACCATTATAATGAGCGTCATTTCGCCTTCCCACACAGTTTCAGTAGTGTAGGAAATTATGATACTCCTGGAAACAAGGCTGAAGGCACAACGCAACATTGCACTCGACACACTCGTATCTTGTGTCTTTTCTCTGAGTGGATGGTCTGACTGTCGAGTGCTTACATACATGGTAGCGACGCTGGGGTTTATGACAGTTTGGGTTGGAAGGGATTGCGCTGGGATAGTGGCGTCCTGCAAGACGTAGGGGAGTCTGAGCAGCCATGGGGGTGCGGGTGCGGTGTGTGGGTCTGTCCTGGGCATGCTTGGCGATTATTTCACGTGCCAGCTCCCTCACAAACCCCTCAAAGGTCTCGGATACTCCGGTGGTCATTGTGTGCAGGTAGTGGGCGTTCAGGACCGTGATGTTGAGCAAGTGGAAATAGAGTTTCTTGTACCACTTCATCGTGGTCCTGGCACAGTCAACACTTGAAATCATCGAGTCTGACTGATCAACTTGCCTCATGTTCAGATTATAGGCCAGTACAGACTCGGGTTTCCATACGTTGCCCCTCCTCTCGCTACGGCGATCCACGGAGTCTGTGCGGTGCATCAGGGGGCTGTGAACAGTTGATAGGAGGCAAACTTCCCTGTTGTGGTTCCACAGGGTGGCAAGGATGTTATTGGCCTGGAAGAAAACCACCTCGTTCTTGTCAAGTTTCCTCCCTATCTTGACCATACGGCGACGGTTTCTCTTGACTGTACCACAGACTCCGGTGTCGTGTTGGTGGAGGAACCTAGCGAGAAGAGGGCTAGTGTACCAGTTGTCCAGGTACAACACATGACCACGATGAAGGTACTCTTCTATCATTGTCTTCACCATGGCCCCAGAGAGTCCTATACTCCGATCTTCTGTTATATCTGTCTGTGCGCCCGTGTACAAGACTATGTCTTGCACATAACCAGTCTCACAGTCACACATAACAAAGATCTTGAACCTGAAACGGTGTCTCTTGCTGGGTATGTACTGCCTAAAGGAAATATTGCCTCTCCACAACACAAGACTCTCGTCTATGACGAGGTCTCTGTAGGGATAAAATGAGGAGCGGAACATTTCCCGTAAATGATCAAATACCAGCCTAATTCTCCTCATTTTATCGGTGTTATTTGCATTGGCTGGATCTTCTGCATCAAAAAAGTGGAGGCGGCCGAGAATATACTGAAATCGGTTACGACTCATCACCTTTCCAAAGAAAGGTGTGAGGATGATTGGGTCAGTTGTCCAGTAGGCAGGAATTTGGTTTTTCCTTACCACACCCATCAAGAGAACCAGGGCCAAAAATAGGAACATCTCTGAAATTGTCACGGGATAGTCATACTGTTGGGAATGCCTGCTCGTGGTTCCCAAACATTCACTTTCACGGCGCTGTGATTGTGAAAAGATATTAGTTTGTTCAACTATGCACCCCACAAACGTCTCACCAAAGAACAAGTGGAAAAAATCCACCCTAGACGAACCTGCATTCACACCTGGAGCCGTGCAACCAGACCGCCACTCCTCAGTGAAAGAGTGAATGATGGGAGTAAAATTACTCCCATCTTCCCAGTTCCACGTGACACCACCGTCTCCAGCCACGTCCCCATCGTCCCCTTCATCAGGGTGGGGAGGTGAGGGTGGTGGGGGAGGTTGGGGAGGTGGAGAGCAGCGCCTCTCATCACTCAAACTTCTCTTCCCTCTCCCTTTTCCTTTACCCTTTCCCTTCCCTTTCTTTCCTTTCCCCACATCCTGGGGCTGTGGGGAGGAAGTTTGGGAATATTGTGGGGCGAAAGAAGTGCTGGGGAGTGACTCCACCTCCTCTCCCCTAGGCCTACGTGCACCACGTGCTCGTGCTGCCTCCCTCACACCACTTGCCCCTTCACCCTGCACTACCCCCACACCACTCTCACTTTCACCCCGCGCTGCCGCCACAACACTTTCCCTTTCCCCCAGCAATCCCACCACACCACTTGCCACTTCCCCAGACAAAGTACTTTCACCATACCTTATATGTCGTCTCGCCCCACCTTCTGATCCTCGCGGTGATATTTTTTCTTTTCCCAACCACGCGGCGATATCACGTCCTAAGCCGCCGTCATCCTCATCATCCTCATCCTCATCCTCATCAGATTCGGGATGGAGAGATAGCCGTGCACGTGGTTGGGGAGCAGGCTGGCCTTCCCTTGCCTTACGGTATGTCACATACCGCGTTTTTCGGGGCGAAGGGACCTCCTCATCACTGCTACTTATTTCTTCCTCTGGCTGGACGTAATCGCGATCTACCACATCATCGTCGAGTGGAGAATCACTATCTCCAGTGAAGGCTTCCAGGGCGGATGCAATTTCCTCGTCTGAGAGACCTTTCCACGCCATGTCTGACCTGGGTCACTGCTAGCAGGTGAGTGACCGAGACAAGGGCGAGCGCGGGTCACGCGGGGTCTAGGACGCTGCCCGCCTGGTGGCAGGTAGGGGAGGCTTGGGTACGTGGGCGAATCGAAAATCTCGCGCGAATTTTGAAAATTGTGGAAATTATGAACCTTGCAATTGCAGGACGTTGAAGTACGTCGACGGGATTAGCTGTGACATAACGTGAGGACGTGGAAGTACGTCGACGGGATGCCACGGGTTAAGGGAGCCACAGTGGAAATTCTGGGCCAGATGTCCGTGATGGAGAGGAACAGTTATCAATCCCTAGTAGAAGTGCTGGAGTACAGATATGGAACCATCTACCAGACTGAGGTTTACAGAGCCAGATTCTGGAGGCATGTACGGGCTCAAGGAGAATCCCTACAGCAGCTTGCTCATGACCTGGAGAGTTTGGCATAGAAGGTATACCCTGGAGCAGCACCTAACCTGTTGGCTATTTTACTGAGCGATCAGTTCATTGATGCTCTTGATAATGCTGAGTCGAAAGTGCAAGTGAAACAGGCACAACCAAGAAGCATGCAAGAAGCAGTAGCCAGGGCTCTAGAATTTGAGTCCTACATCAGATCCAGTACATCCACCTTTCAGACATGTTGTAAAGCAGGATTCAAGGCAAGAAATGGGCAGGCAAATGAAAAGGAAAATTTTTGAGGGAAGTTGCTGGTACTGTAAAAAGCCAGGACACAGACGAGAGGACTGCTACAAGTGGAAGGGGGAACAGGAGAAGACTGGATGAGGCTGCTGGTTCTGCAGGAAGTCGGGGCACAAGGAAGATTGTCACAATTGGAAGATGGAGCAAGAACAGAACAGTGCAATAAAATCTCAGATTGCAACAAATGGGTGTTGGACATGTGGTGAGGTGGAACACTTCAGCTATGGGTGTCCCATTGGGAAGGATGAGGGTAAATTAGTGAAGGCTGGTGACAAGAGGCAACAACCAGCCAATTTTTCCCGAGAAGCCCCACCACTGATGAAATGCAGGAGAACCTTGATGAACAGTGTGCGAGAAGATGGAAGAACAGATGGCAAGGAGTGCAATAGGAATGTTAATCTTGGCAAGAAATGCCACTGTACCGTTCTGACAGGGCCAGCATCAGATGAAGACCTGAAGTGGATGCAGATGGAGCATGCAGATTTGCAACCAGTGCTAGAGTGGTTGCAGTGGAGTACAGTGCGACCATCATGCGAAAAAGTTTCCAGGTTAAGCCCTGCGACCAAGAGCTACTGGAGTCAATGGGACCTTCTTCGTTTGAACAAAGGACTACTGGAGTGTCAGTGGGAGACACCCAATGGCCTCAGCAAGTATTGGCAACTGGTGGTTCCAAAGATGAGGTCCGAGATCTTGGATGAGTCCCATAACCAGGTCACTAGTGGGCACCTGGGAGTGAAGAAAACTCTAAGCCAGCTGTGACAGAGGTTCTACTGGATTGACATGCATCAGGATGTTGAAGAGTGGTGTCAGGCCTGCGATGTATAGAACGGACCCAAGAAAAGAGGTTGTGCCCCTCTCCAGCTGTACCAAGTGGGTGCACCAATGGAAAGAGTTGTGGTGGACATTGCTGATCCTCTGCCACTCACTGAAAGAGGAAACCGGTATATATGTGTCACCATGGACTACTTCACAAAGTGGCCAGAAGCCTATGCCATCCCCAATCAAGATGCTGCAACTGTTGCTCAGTTGTTGGTTGACCAGTTTTTCTGTCGTTTTGGGATGCCACATGAGCTACATTCAGAACAGGGTAGAAACTTCGAGTCTGCCGTGTTCTGTGAGTGCTGCAAGTTACTGGGGATCAAGATCAGGATGACCCCACTAAGGCCACAGTCAGATGGGATGGTGGAGAAATTCAACTGGACCCTGGGACAAGAACTGGCCAAGTACTGTGTAGATGGACAAACAGAATAGGACCAGAAGTTACCTGCATTGCTGATGGCACATCAGTCTGCATTCCATGAGACTACTGGTTACACCCATGAAAACTGATATTGGGCCACGAGTTACATTTACCTGTTGACTGGTTAATGGCAAGACCACCTGGTTAAGAGCTGCCTACAGACACAGACAGCTATGTGAAGCACCTTCAGGAAGGGCTGGCTGAGGTACATCATCAAGTGTGAGGAGCCCTCAAGTTTTCAGGAGAGGTGATGAAGTGCAAGTATGATGCCAAGGCAAGTGAGGAGCTTCCAGGATGGTGATTAAGTTTGGTTACACAATCCTCAGCAAAAGAAGGGACAATCACAGAAGCTGCAGAGCCCATGGGACAGGCCTTACACTGTGTTGGACCGCCCATCAGACGTGACATATCGGATTCGAGGATGCAAGAAATCTCGCCCAAAGGTGGTACACGTGAACCGTCTGTGGCAGTACCTTGGGCCAGGACAGTACAGCTGGGATATATGCAAGGAATCATGCTCACTCGCAGCTGAGGATGTTGAGGAGGACCAAGGAGCTGAAGTGGAAGAGGATGGTGATAGTTTCCCAAGAGAAGTGAATCAAGAAGAGGACCAAGACCTTCCAGGAGGAGTGGACTGTGTGGAGGAACAAGGACAACGTCGGAAGTGGCATAGAAGAAGACCTGATATGTTGAGAGATTATTTTGTGTATAGTTAGATGTTTCATAAGGATTAAGGTTTATGTTTGTATATACTGGTAATTTTGTCTGGACGACAAAAAACTGGAGAGGGGGTAGTGTTAAGAAGTGAGATTTGCCAGTTAGGTGCTCAAGAAGCATCTCGACATTTCCTGATGTTTAAGGTAGCTAGTTCCGGTACCGGTATGAGTCAGAGTTGCCAGTTTGCTTGCTGTTTGTGAGCATAGTTTTCATAAGCTATGCATTAAATATTGTGATATTTTTCTCTATAATGTTTTATTTATGTGGTTGCTTGTTAAATTATGTAATTTAAATTAAGTTTGTATGGTAAATGATTTACGGTGTTACGTAAGAAAACTCTTTTCATGTTTTGGATATCTCCTAGTTGGCAACTGTTGTTTTTGTAGAATGTAGAAGTTTCTCAAATAATGCAAGCTTATAAAAAGATGGGGAAGAGATTATTTCAGGTTCAGTCGGTTTTGGTTCAGTTTGAGTTTAGTGCAGTGTCAGTGCAGTCAGTGGATTGTATATTTTTGGTACTTGTGAAAATACTGAAGTGTCAAGCATTAAGTGTAACTGCAGTTAGTAAAATTTGTATAGCTCCAGTGCTTGTGAAAACATTGAAGTTGGGAAGCATTAAGTGGAATTATTTGGATAATAAAGACAGTGAACTTTAAGAAGCCAGTGTTTATTTTTGCCCCAGCTGAACTTGTGTGCTGTACACCGAAAGGCTGACCATAGGAAGAACAACTCACTTGGCAACGTCCTTCTTGTACTATACTACTGCATTTGGAACCTGTGGCAGTATGGGACGGGGACATAACACATTGATGAACTCAATGCCTTCCTGCAAGCAAACTGATTTGACCCTATTATTTATACTAAATGTTTTACTGAAGAAGGCATTCTTTGCATCAATCCTTGGGTGTATGCCTGAAAATATAATGTTGGTTTTATCCTTGTAGTGTCGGATCATCTTTCTGTACTTCTCCATCAGCTCCTTTGATCAGGTTCACATGACATCATTAGTACCTGCATTCTCCAAAATGTTATCCACAGCCTCTGTTATGTTGTCAGTTCCTGCACCTGGAATACAAAAACGCTTTTGCATAGAGGGTGCCCTGATGCAAAATTCCACCAACTGACGACGGATGATGGAGTCCCCCACAACCCGTGCCTCATGAGGAACTTGCTCTACTTCTGCAAGGATCTGAAATTTATTGTATGTGGTTACTGGGATGATACTCCCTTTTTTCGCAAACCATGCACCATTCCACACTGACTGGAACTTATTCTGTATGATGGGAGGAGAAGTAACTATAGGGAGTGGAGGATGGTCAACCTGGAGAGAGGTTAGCCGAGCAGTGGTGCTTTCTCTACAGTGTGTCTGACGTTACTAGCAATGAACTCCTCCAGAGCATCAACTTTTCAGGTCAAGCTGTTAGTTTGTTTGTGACCTCTGTCAGCTTATCTTACAGGCTTTGATGTAGTTTGCACATCCTGCAAACAAAGGAATGATCTGTATAAAAGGATTCAGTGAAGCTACTGGAACAGACTATGCAAATAATGTTCCCCAGCATTCTGAAATTCAGAGTTACTGTGAAGCCATATTACAGAAAAAAATCAAATATTACAGATTAGCACCTTGAAGACATATTGGAACAAGAATTAGTTACTGTTACAAAATCTGCCAGCAAAACAATTTCCAATTTATACAATAGCTACAGGTGAAGGTTTTGCTGGTGGGGTTTTTGTTGCTGTTAAAACTGTACAGAAATGATTACCTTATTGATCAGTAATGTACCTGTAGAGGATTTATCAATAATCTGTTACAGAGAATGGAAAGCTAACCGTTACCTGGAATGAAGAAATAAAATTATACTATAACCTGAAATACAAGAACAGTGAAGTCACAACAGTCATACAATAAACACACACACAAAAAATATATTACCACCTGAGAAGTCACAGCATATGAAAATATAGTTTTATCTTACGTGCCAAGAAATGTGAGAGATATTTCACTGTAAAAAATTAACATAAGAAAAAAAAAGTTTGGCTATAATAAGATTTGCCTGGCAACGAAGATGTAAACAAATGCTGATGTTATCACTTGTTTCACAAATTTATCGTCCACTGATAAAATAATGAATCACTAGTATAGTGAAAAACGCTGTCTTAATCCGCTAATACTAAAATTAGTGTTGAGACAGAAACAAAAATAAATAAAATACAGAAATCGCAAATTGGTTGTCTGGGGGTAACTCATCTGGCCCTTTGACGGGACACGGCGGAAGTAAATACATTTCTAGGACAAAGAGATGTGGGTGCCAAAGTAAAACAAACTATTAAACTATGATAAAAAATTGTTTTTCACTTTAAAGCAGTGCAGATCGCCGTCACAGAGACCACACAAAAATAAACAGTCTCTTACTCAGCACCGTCTATCAACAGAGCTAATACTGGAAATCAAACACACATCTACAAACAAAACTCATAGAATATAAACAAACCAAATTTACACTGCACAGAATACACTCAGCGACCAGACAATCTGTTAGATCACTCAACTAGATACAGGACTATCACACTATTGTAATCACACACGCAAAACACTAAAACAGGGGACTTAGCTGCGGGTTATCAGAACGGACCAGGTCTAACCAGCAAGGCAGTCACGTAGCAAATGAATCTCTAACCAGCAATACGTAGGAAAGGAAGACTAGGATGGCGGAGGGGACGGGAGTTAGGGAGAGGGAATGAGTGAGGAGCGGTTGGGAGGAAGGGAAGGGGGAGAGGACTGGAAGGAGGGAAGAAGGAGATGGAAGATGGAGGGGGGACCAAGAAAGAAGGACAGGGAGAGATGGATGAAGATGAAGAGAGGTAGGTCAGGAGGTACGGAGGAAAGAAGGGTGAGAGAAGGGAGAGAAGATTGAAAAGGAGAGGAGAGGCGTGAACAGCAGTTAAGGAGGGATGGGAAAGAAGGGAGGGAAGAGGAAGAAGGTCATATTGTAAACACGGAAGAAAGATGGAGGGAGAGTGACGCAGAGATTAGGAGGCAGGCAGGGAGGCAAGAAAAGGAGAGGAGAAACAAGTGGGAGGAAAAAATTGTCCATTCAATTGCTCTTTTTGAGTGAGTGTGTGTGTGTGTGTGTGTGTGTGTGTGTGTGTGTGTGTGTGTGTGTGTGTGTGTGTGTGTGTGTGTGTGTGTCATCAAGCCTCTTCATTTCTCAAGAGACCTTGGGAGGCTTTGGTCTCTCTCTGTCTCTGTCTGTCTGTCTGTCTGTCTGTCTGTCTCTCTCTCTCTCTCTCTCTCTCTCTCTCTCTCTCTCTCTCTCTCTCGTAATGGGGAATGTCACTGTCTACCTAAGGACACTCTTCCTCGCACTACGACGATTAAAACACTCTATCATTGACACATAGGCAAGTATATGAAGGAACACACAGGGAAGCAATATCACACACACACACACACACACACACACACACACACACACACACACACAGTGAGAGAGGAATTAAATACTTGCTGATTCGTCCAGATGCAAATATGTCATAGGTCGGACAGACAGCCTTTTATACCTACACAAACAAACGGACACAAATGAGCTAGGAGACACATACGCCCACTGGAACACACCCAAGCAATTTCTTACAGGGATACACACACACACACACACACACACACACACACACACACACACACACACACTCATCCTGACAACCTGTTCTTATTCACAGTCACCGTTCGTACATAATCCTCTCTCTCTCTCTCTCTCTCCCCCCTGCTGCTGCTGTTGAAACAAAATATCTCGTATGTCGGTCTTGATGAGGAAACCTTGTCACCACACCACACTGCAGCAGAAGCAAGGTTCTTTGTTTTCACACACTTACCCTCACTGTCTTTCACCTCTCTACCCTTCGTCTTTATTATCTTTATTTTCCTTCTTCTCTTTCCACTACCTCTTTTCCTCTCTCCAATTTCATTCGCTCTTTCCTTCTCCTGCATGACCAGTCCATTACTCTGTCTCCTTAACTATTTCCCTTTCACTCAGTCCCTCTCCTCTCCTTTCCTCCTTAATTCCTCTCCCGCACCCAGTTCTTGGATGCCCCGTCCGTCACCTTTTCTCCCCCCAGTCCTGCATCCATCACCTCTCCCCCAGCCAATCCTGCATCCCTATCCATCACCTTCCCCTCTCCCTCCCTCGCCCCTCTCATCCCTCCAGTAATCTCTCTCTCTCTCTCTCTCTCTCTCTGGATCCTACCTCACATCCGGTGGTGGGAGAAGAGGTGTTAAAGTGGTGATGGAAAGTATAGCGAGAGAATGGTGTCTCATGGATGGCATGGTCGTTAATGAGTAGGGAGGTCTTCTGTAACCCTCCCTTCTCAACCTGACCGACCCCTCTCCCTACTCATTGCCCTTATCTAATTGGATTCCTGAGGCGGACCTCCCTACAATCCGGTCGCCCAGGGTTATAAGGGGTGAGGTGGACGTGAGAGAGGCATTAGCTGGTGGGAGCGAGGGGAGAGAGAGGAGGGGAAGGAAGAGGGGTAGGGAGGTGGAAGGAAGGTTGAAAGGAGGGAAGTGAAAAAGGGTAGAGAGGGGGAAGGGATGGGATGGACATGAGAGAGGCATGGAGGGGGAGGGAGGTAGAGAAGAGGGAGGTGGATGGGAAGTAGTGGAAAGGAGGGAGGAAGATGAGGGGGAAGGGGGAGGAAGACAGAGGGGGAGGGAGGAGGGAGGAGGGAGGAGGAAGGAAAGTAGAAAAGGGGGAGGTGGAAAAACCCATTCTTCGTTTTTTGTTATGTTTTTGGTCAATTCTTTGTTTCTTTGCTTGTTTTTTGTTTCTGCGTTTATTAGCAACATCACGGAAAAAACGGCTGAATGAAATTATATGAAACTTTTAGGATATGTGGACACAGGTTCCAGAAGAAAATGCTTAATTTTGGAGGTGATCGAGTGACCCTGAAAGGTCAAAATCAAGGTCACGGTTTTTCAGAGGGCTATAACTTGAAACCAGTTGAAGATATATACAGTATACTATTGGAACATACAGATACTCGTAACATGGGCTTTCATTTGGCACCAAGATCTTTGACCTTAAGTAACCTTGAAGGTCAAACTCAAGGTCACGCATATTTAGGGGACCGTAACTCGAAACTCGTTGATGATAGATATTTGCTATTTTCAACATATAAGAAGTCCCACATGGGTTGTTAACTGGTACCATGACCTTTGATCGGAAGTGATCTTGAAAGGTAAAACTCAGGGTCATGGATATTCAGGGGGGATATAACTCGAAACCCGTTGAAGATAGAGATATTTGATATTATCATGATATATAAATTCTCATGTGGGCTTTCATTTGGTACCATGACTTTTGACCTTGAGTGACCTTGAAAGGTTAAACGCAAGATCATGGATTTTCAGGACTTAACTTGAAAACATTAGCGCCATTATCTTAGATTTGAATTGTTTACTTAAAATAAATGGCAGTAAGGATTAACTATTTAACAGCAATGAAGTATCTGCTACCGGGCAAGGCACCACTTGTTATTATTACTACTATTATTTACATCGTCGTTATTACTATTATCATTATTCGTATTATTATTATTATTATTATTATTATTATTATTATTAGTTGTAGTTGTAGTAGTAGTAGTGGTAGTAGTAGTAGTATAACTATTATTATTATTATTATTGTTATTATAATTATAATTATTATTATTATTATTATTATTATTATTATTATTACCTCCGCCAAGGAGATTGTTTTCACCCCCTGTCCGTTTTTTTTTTTTTTTTTTTTTTTTTTTGCTTTTGTGTGTGTGAGCAAGATTAGACAAAAACTACTGGACGGATTTCCATGAAACTTGGTAGAAGAATGGGCCTTGGCCCAGAATAGACTCCATTACATTTTGGTGTGGATCTGTATTTAGGTGCGGATCCAGGATTTTTTTTTTTTTTTTTTCACTTTAACATTGCTTGATGGGGGCGTTTTTCGACATTTTCGCAAACTTTTCAATGAATACTGAATGGATCTTGATGAAAAAAAAATCAGGCATATTTAGGATGTTGGTATCTACGAATGTGTACAGTTTGGCGCGGATCCATATCAAATTCCGGATCTAGCGGATTTAAATATGCCTTTATAGGGAGGTAGTCTTTTTCCATATTGGATTAGCCTTGACTGAATTAAAAGGAACTGCATGTTGGGCCTTGGTGGAGGTATGTCTTTACTGAGTGCCGTTCTATTTATTATTATTATTATTATCATCTACAACCTGACGGCCTAATCCCGCAAAGAGTGGCCGCAGACAAAACGCCTCCAAGTTGCTCTGTCACCCACCATTTGATTGCCCTCCCCCCAACTCACTCCCCTCTCCCTCAAATACCTCTCAACTCCATCCCTCCACCTCATCCTCGGTCTCCCTCTCCCTCTCCCTCCCTCCACTTGACCCCGCATCCTGTGAGGCATGACCGACAGATAAGACCTCCAGGCTTGCCTATTCCCACTAAGTAACAACCCCTTAAGACACACCTCCATTATCCCGTACTCTACAGCTATATGTAAAGCGATAAACATACGGTAAGCAGTAAAAACAAGAAATCTAGTTTTACTGTTACATATGCATCTCAACATTCCGAACCAAGAGAAAGTTTGAGGAGTATTTACTAGTGTGACATAGGCCAATGTTCTCGTCGCTTTAGGAAGCTCCAGAGCATCTTTTCCTAAATGATTTAATTTGTATCTTGCAACTTACTGTCCTATTCTGTGTTACATAAATCCTTCCAATTTCACGATACGGTGCATAAACGAAGTGCAAAACTATATTAACTAGCCGTATCCTAAATTATATCGGTAAAGAAGAGGTGTTAGGAGGCTTCCTTACCCGACGAGAATACGGACCACAGAACTTTCTCTGCAATGCACAGAAGCAGTCAAGAATTCCAGTAACTTGCCGGGCTAATAGTAAGGCCATTTTGATTAAGGTAGCAGTAAATCCTCCTCACGTTCTGCAGTTCGTCACTACGTCCTCATTTGGAGTATTGTGTCTTGTTCTTCACCATTTTGTCTATATCTGTCCATCTATCTGTCTTTATCCTTTTATCTATCTATCTATAACTATTATCTCTATCTATATATTCAACTGTCGATATATTTTATGTCTATCTCCATTTGTCTATTTATCTATAAATTCCGAAGGACATGATAATAAGGCAGATTCTGGTAATACTTCAGAGTAGATTGGCTGACTTACACTGGACGTAATCCCTGTAAGATTATAATGGACAGGGGGATAGATAGGGAGGGGGAAGGAGTGCTCCCTAATTTACTGTCACGCACACAAAAATAGGTCAGCAGTACTGTGCCCTGTCCTTCGTACTTCCTACTCCTGCCAGACTGTCAGGGAGTATGTTTCCTTCTCATACTCCTCTGTCGTCTGCTTCGTATTGCTATCACTTAAAAATACTGCATGCACACCCTTCAAAAAGTATTCCTCCTTCTCACATTCTTCTGTAGCGTCCTTCAACATAAAACAAAAATATTCCACGTAATACCTTCCGTCATCTCAGGCGGTAGAGAAATGATGAGGATTTTTTTTTTTTTTATATTGACATAAGAAAACAAATGGAGACGTATGCGTGTTGCAAGGAATAAAGCAGCTGCAAGGGGGAAGAAGGGTGCAAGAGATAGTGCAGTGCTTGAAGTCTGGGTAAAAATTTTTTGATACCGAACAGAACAGGGGGAGGGGGAAGGATTGACGGAAGGGGGAGGGGGAGGGCACGGGGAGGGGAGGAGGAGGAAGGAGAGGAAGGTATGGGGATGGGAAGGAATGAGATGAAGATCAGGAGGGGAGGAGGACTTGAGGGAAGGAGGGGAGCAGGGTAGAAAAGGAAAGGAAGGCAAGGCAAGGCACGGGAAGGGAAGGGGAGGGAAGGAGAGGGGAGAGTAAGAGAGAGGGAGAGAGAGTGGGAAGGAAGGAGAAGAGAAGGTTGAGCGAGCATGAGGCGAGAGGGAGATGGAAGGAGGGAGAGGGGAAGGGGCTAGAGACGGAAAGACGCAGAAGACAGAGAGCGAAAGGAGGGAAGAGGAAAGGATGTGGGAGAGGGAAAGAGGAGAAGGAAATGGGTGGAGAGAAAAAGGAGGGGAGGGAAAATGGAGGGAGGGGGAGGGGGAGTGAGAGTAGAGCATATCAACTGATTGGAGTACTTACTTTCTCACTGGAGGGAGGGGATAAGGAAGGTCATTCTTTCCTTTTCATTATGCCTATGGGGTGGTTCTGCATTCCTCCTTCTGTCTTCTTTTCCTTCATTCTTTCCTCTTCCTCCTGCCGATGGTCGATTCTACACTGAGTGATAAGCCAAATAGTTTCTTGTACACCAGAAATCCATTTACTACGCTTGGTGGTAGCCATATAACCAAATTATGGAGCCTGATGGTTCAGTGGGTAATGAAAGCGCTCCAGTCGGACTGAGCCTGTGCAGGCTTCCATATCCAAGGGATGGTTGAGGTTTAATATTCACCTATTGCCACTCAGGGATGAGTGAGGCTGGTCACTCTCATCTTAAATGTTAGGACCAACTTGCCTAGCCCCGGGCTCCTACACTGCTCATGGTGCAACACAGGATTAGATGATGATAATGATATCTATCTATCTATCTATATACAGAGATAGATAGATAGATAGATAGATATACGAGTACATATGCTGTCCTTCGTGCTCTGTGTAACTTGTACGCACAGTTGTTAATAGTTATTACTTACTGTTAATTCCAGTCTAAAGTTACTGGATGTAGGGTTGGCTGCTGCTGCTGCTGCTGCTGATGATGATGATGATGATGATGTAGTGGTTGTGATGCTGATGCTGATAATGCTGATGACGCTGATAATGAGGAGGAGGAGGAGGATGTGATGATGATGATGATGATGATGATGATGATGATGATGATAAGGAAGAGGATGTGGTGGCAGTGTTGATGATGATGACAGTGATGATGATGATGATGAGGAGGAGGAGGAGAAGGAGGAGGAGGAAGATGTGATGATAGTGATGATGATTAAAATACTATGTCAATGAAAGAGAGAGAGAGAGAGAGAGAGAGAGAGAGAGAGAGAGAGAGAGAGAGAGAGAGAGAGAGAGACAGGGAGAGAGAGACAGAGAGAGAGAGAGAGAGACAGGGAGAGAGAGACAGAGAGACAGGGAGAGAGAGACAGAGAGAGAGAGAGAGAGACAGGGACAGAGAGACAGAGAGAGAGAGAGAGACAGAGTTAAGGAGGATAGACTAATCAGCATGTCAATATACTAGTTATTTGTGCTTATTCAGAAATGGAAGCAGGATCACATACTGATGGAGAAATAACGCTCGCGTGTCCAGTGATGTTTAACATAGATCAGTTCACTTATCTTTCACGCTTTCATTTCACAGGCACACCTTTCACTTAATACATTTGTTTGTCCACTTTCTTCTGAATACACATGTCTCATAACTGCTAATAGCAGATCGCCTCTTACAAGTTAAAAAATAGGTGCATAACATGTCAAACTCATATCACTCACACCGGCACCCCTCACACACCTGAACCAGTCACACGTACACCTCTCACACTAGCACCACCCTCATACCTGAACTACCGTTACCTACACCTGTCACACCAGCTCCATCCACACACCTGAACTACTCTCTTACATCTGTCACACAAGCACCATCAACACACCTGAACTACCCTTACCTACACCTGTTACACCTGCACCACCCACACACCTAAACCAGTCACACACCTGCACCTCCCACACCAGCACCACGCACATACCTGAACCACCCTGACCTACACCTCTCACTCCTGCATCACCCACACACCTGAACTACCTTTACCTACACCTCTCACACCTGCACCACCCACACAGCTGAACTACCCACACACCTGAACTACCCTTACCTACACCTTTCACATCTGGAATACCCACATTCTTGAACCACCCTCACCTACACCTATTACACTTTCCACACACACATAGCAAAAACACCCACACCTACACCTTTCACACCTGCGCCACTACACCTGCATCACCCATGTTCCTGAAATACCCACTCCTGCACCACTCACACCTACATCATCCATATACCTGAAACACCCACACCTACACCTCTGACACCTGCACCACCCACACCTACACCACCCACACCACCCACACCTGCATCATCCATATACCTTTCACACCTGCACCACACTCACTTGCATCACCCACAACTGCATCACTCACAAGTACATATCTCACACCTGCGTCACGCACGTACTTGAACCACATACATCTAAACCTTTCACACCTGCAGCACCCACATGCGCACCCTCGACACATGCACCACTCACACCTACACATCTCGCTCCTGCACCGTGAACGCACCAGAACCACCCACACTTACACTTCTTACACCTCTGACACCCACACCTGCACCACACTCACCTGCACGCCTCACATCTGCACACCCACGTACCTGAGCAACCCAAACGTAAACATCTCCAAGCTGCACCACCCACATCCACACCTCCCACACCTGCACCAATCATACCTACACATCTCACACAAGCATTATCCACATACCTAAAGTATCCAAATTTACACCTTTCACACCTGCACCACCCACACCTGAACTTGGACTACCCACATACCTGAACCACTCACACCTCTATCACCGATACCTGCACACCTACGCGTGCATCATTCACACCCACACCTGCATCATTTACACTTAGACCTTCACCATCTGATTACCTAAACCACCTACACCTACACCTCTCATATCTGCATCAGCTACACAAGCACCATTCACAGCCACAGCTGCATAATTCACACCCACACCTGCACCACTGTCATACCTTAACCACGCACACATGCACCACTCTTATACCTTAACCACCCATACCTACACCCCTCACACCTTCATCATTCACACGCACACCTGACTATACTCATACCTGGACCACGCACACCTACACCCCTCACACCTTCATCATTCACACGCACACCTGACTATACTCATACATGAACCACGCACACCTACAACCCTCACACCTTCATCATTCACACTCACACCTGGCTATACTCAGACCTGAGCCACCACACCTACACCCTTCACACCTTCATCATTCACACGCACACCTGACTATACTGATACCAGAACCACCAACACCTACACCCCTCACACCTTCATCATTCACGCCCACACCTTACTATATTCATACCTGAACCACGCACACCTACACCCCTCACACCTTCATCATTCGCGCCCACACCTGACTATACTCATACCTGAACCACCCACACCTACACCTCTCACACCTTCGTCATTCACACGCACACCTGCACCACCCAGAAGCCCAATCTAAACATGTAATAGGCGTCCACACTGAAAGCTTGGAACGTGTTCGAGCGACCGAGCGACCAAGTCAGGCAGTGCTGAATATTGTCTCATGTGGCTCATCTTCCTCTGATTTCCTGACCTGAAAACATTAGAAAGAACTTATTAGATTACACCAAAAATATTCCCTCACACTTCCTAAAACCAATACTCCTCTTGTACTACTTTTAGGTGTAGGGCCACACAGAAGGTATCATTTGTTTTGAAAAGGCAAAACCTGAATGCTCTCAGCAATCGTCGGAAAATACTGCTGTGCTACTCATGCAACCTTGGACTGTTACTTCTTGCGCAGCCGGCAATTATGGTAATCTGGATTATAAAAAATCGTTTCCTAGATTTACGGAAAATCTACTTGGAATTACGGGTTGTCTATGAAATGAAAATAATTGAGGATTTTTATGCGATTTCCAAATTGGTGTCTATCTTTCTTGTAACTTCAAAATTGGCTGAGATGTCTGTCACGAGTCAGCTAGTGACATTGGCTTTTGTGGGAAACCGCAAACTCAAGTGGAATCCCAGTTTATCGTTCAGTTAACCGCTCATTGGCGGGAGTCCTTTCAAATCAATTTTTCAGTGTCATAAGTGATCGTCTTTGTGTGAGACGTAAGCGCTTCCGCTGAGCAATTTGTTTTGGGCGCGTTTCGCTCACTCTAGCCGTTAAAAAATGCGGCCCCAGCGCTCTCTTTTCCCACGAGTTTACTCAGTCCAGTGTTTGCCGTGACAGAGTAAGGTTCTGTGCTCCAGCAGTGAGAAGTCAGCCCAGGCTCTGCTAGACTACAGTTTCCCAGGCTCCCACCCTTCGTTGATGATACACTGCATTCATTGACCAGTATTTTCTTTTTGTTTTTCCTAGACTAAGAGATTAGTTAAGGTGTTTTTCCTAGGCGTAAGAATTTAGCTCGTGAGTGAATGAGTGAGTGCGATCTCATTAATTTGATTTTGAAATATAACGTTAAATTTATTTTGTAATCAATAAATTTAACAGTTCTTTTTCTTGAGCTTAATGTAATGTAAACTCTTGTTTCATTTCTCCGCAATTAAGCTTATTTCTCTTATAGCTCCTAGCTTGCATAAACGTTTGCTATTCGTAACTGGTACTTAGGCCAGTCTTGTTGTATTAAGCTTAAAATCCGTTGTGCCTCCTAGGAGTTAAGCATCAGCAAGAACCTGATATTATTATTAGTATTAGTTATTTATTGTCAGGGGTGAAGTAACTTTCTCCAGAGGCTAACAGTACTAATAATCAGCATTTGTGAGTAATTAGTCTCTGCTGTGTACTGTTGAGAAAGTTTATAAATTCTCGCTCTTAGAGTATCGTGCGAAGCAAGCCGGTATAAAGTAATCACTGCTTGATTTAGCAAGACAATCATTGTCCCTGCTCTTCAATATCATTATCATTATTTTTTTATAATAGCATTTATTTTAAAAGCCTCGTGACAATTGGCGACCTAATTCCAGGATATTAACTCCTAGCTCTAAAGCTATTCACGAGATAATACTCACTCGTTCATATTTAGGTATTTATCATTAAAGTTTATAGGCACAAGTTTACTGGTGTTTACATTTAATTTAGCAAGTGAATTTTTGCTTTATTAATCTATAGAGTACTTAACTCTATTTAGTACTTTTTTTTTTGGTAACGTCAGACGATTTTATTCGCTCCTGGGTAGCCGCCGTACCCATTGTGTTAATTATTGAGTCTTCTCAGTTATTTGCATTTTGCTTATTCTTTTCCAGTTAACTAGATAAGACTGGTCACCACTAGCTTGTGTCTGTATTCTTTACTTGTGTTTATTAGCATTCGTTTGCGAAGCAGCAATCAGTACTGAGTCGCTAGTTATTTAGATTGAGCTTGCATCATGGCAGCCAGTGTCTATGTTCAGGAAGCTAAAGAAATGGGCCTCACTGACCCAGGAAAAATACAAACCTACGTCCTCTCACGGTTTAATTATGAGCAGGAACGTGAGAAAGATGCTCGTGAAGAGCGTAGAATCCAACGCGAACACAAGCTAGAACAGCGCGAACACGAGCAGAAAACATGAACAAAAAAAAAAGCGAACTCAAGCTAGTACAAGAGCGAGAACAACACGAATACGAGCGTGAACAACGAGACAGAGAACAAGAACACGAACGTGCCGAGCGAGAAGCACGAGAAAAACATGAACTTGAAATGCTGAAGCTCAAGCGAGATTCCTTGGCTTCAGACACATCTGGTGCAGTTGGTTCAAGCTCCACGAGCGTTCTCCCTGCACATGTTATGGCGACCCCACACATCAAGCTTCCCCCATACAAAGATGGCGAGCGAATTGAGCCATACATAGCTCGATTTGAAAACAAAGCTCAACTTTACCAGCTCGGTGATGCAGCCAAGCGGCTTCAGTTTCTTAGCCTGTTTGAGGGCCCTGCCCTCGATATTCTCCACAGAATTCGTGGAGACAATCTCACGTATGAAGTGATGAAAGCTGCACTCATTAAGGCGGATGGTCTCACAGTAGACGATGCCAAAGTTCAGTTCATGCGAGCTCGTCTCCAAGACAAGGAGACAGCTGTTCAGTTCCTCGACCGTCTCACTGCTTACTTAGGTGAGTGGATGGAGAAAGATGAAACTCCTTCCATGCTTGAGGGGATAGTTGACCTTATGCTGCGTACACAGCTAGAGAGGTCGTGGCCTGCTGAGCTTATAGCACAGCTTAACCCGCCCCATCCCATTGACGTATGGGTACGTTGCAACGATTTTCATTTGCCAGTCCCGGCGACGTACCAGTACGTCGTGCAATTGCAAGGTCCCTAATTTGCACAATTTTCAATTTTCGCGGGTGATTTTTCGTATGTATACACGGGACACCTTCCTCTATTCCTCTACAAGATGCCAAGCAGGGACAATGCCTTACACTGCATAACCTCCCCCCTCCCCCCCTCACGCCAATGTCTTGGCAAAGGACCTGTTACCAGTGACCTAGCTAGTAAAGATATTCAGGGCCAGAGTGATTCCCCAATTGATGACAATGTGGAGGACAATGTTTACATAGCATTAGAAGAAGAAACAGCCAGAAATAATGACCAGGTAATGTGGCAAAAAAAGGTCAGGTATGGTGATTAGTTAGTGAGTGAAACAATGCTTATAATGCCTTTATTACTACTTGATAACCAATATACTCTCATACTACATATACATTCGTACCAAGTAAATAAATAAATACCGTTTATGAGTGGATAAAATAGTTACCCTCCCATAGAACTCGTTTTCTTTGGAGCCAGCATGTTAGAAAACCCAGTCAGGTAAGGAGGAACTCCTACCTGGATTGGGTACTTTAAACCTCAGGTGAGCGATTTCTCTATGAATTTTCGATGTTTCTCACCAAAAGCGAAGGTTTTAGCCAAAAAAAAAAAAATTCGAAAATACCTCGGGACTGGGGGATGTCGGAGGTGCGGAAAACCTCGGGACGTGACGGGTTAAGATCTGCCAGGTGAAAGATGCCAGCCAAATGGTAGAAAAGGCTGACGCATTCTTTACTGCATATGGGTATCAAACTCGCAAGCAGCATACCTGGAACAGGAAAGCTGATAAATCTGGGAAACTGTCTCAGATTGAACCCCAGCAACAAGGCCATTCTCAGAATAATGGCCAAGGTCCAAAACCGCAGTGGAAGGACCAGGGGCAAAACACTCAGAAACCTGAGTGGAAGCAGTACAACAGGTACCCTAACCAGCAGCAGTATCAGCCACGCAACCGACCGTCGGGACAAACTTTTTCACCACCAGCTCAAAAGAGGCAGGAAGCGAACGCAGCCTTCATTCCTCAGCAGCAGCACGGTGGTCACGTTCCTACCAGTATGGGTACTCCCCCACAGTTCACTAGTCCCACAGTGACAGTGAACCCCCCTCCTCAGATGGCCAATGTTCCATCTCCACAGGCAGTGAGTATGACCCCTCAAGTATATAATCCTCAAGGCACAATGTTTGCCGCATCAATTCAGCAGCCTCATGAGTGGCTAGCTGCTTCCTCCACAGGCCTTCCCACAGGTGACAGTACCTTCCTTGTTCAGCCAGGGTTTGTGGGAGGCATTCCTGTGAAGGTCCTGAGAGAAAATGGTTCCTCAGGTTGCTCTGTCAAGCAGAGTCTAGTTCGGCCTGAGCAGTATACAGGTCGACAGATCCATGCAAACCTTATTGATGGATCAGTGAGATTGTTCCCTGAGGCATGTATCCAGGTGGCATCTCCATTTTATACTGGTACGACACTTGCAGTTGTCATGCCAGAACCTCTATTTGACCTTATAATAGGCAACATTCCCGGTGTGAAGGATAGTTGCACCAAACATGATGCTACTCAGACTTCGGCTGCTGCGGTAACACGAGCCATGGCCGAGGCTCCAGATTGTGTCACCCCAGTGATCACTGAATCGCCGCAAGATCTGATGTGCATCCAATTTGTTGTGCAAGAACAACATTCTGACCCGACACTTGCTGCCATGCAGAACAAACAAAAGGGTTGAATGAATAAGTATTCACGGGGAGGTCGAGCCAAGTTCCTTCGTAAACAAGGACGGCTCTACCGTGAGTCACAAACACCCGAGGGCGAGGTTCGACTGCAGTTTGTCGTTCCCGCCAAGTACCACCCAGCAGTGTTACAATGGGGTCCTTGTTCAGCCTCAGGAGGTCACATGGACAAAAGGAAGACCCAGGGCCACATCCGAGCTGACTTTTTCTGGCCAGGGATGGGACGAGACATAGATAGTTTTGTGCGTTCCTGCAGTGTGTGTCAAAGTAACACCACTAATCAGGGACATGTCCTTCCTGTGCCGTTTGTAACCACACCCGTAATCTCTGATTCAGTTGAGAGACAGGGTAGTGGTGAAGTGGGTGTAGACCTGATGTCTCACCTACTAACTGCTTACTAACTAGCAACTGTTGTATGCTGGGTTCCGTAAGTTAGGCGGCCTCAGAGATTTGAGTAATCCAAGGACCAGTCTGGTTCCCAGTTAAAAGTGTAGACCAGACGTCTCACTCGTTGGCCCCACAGGACACAGTATATCCAGGGCCTGTACATACATGTATACCATAAGTTAGGGGGGAAGTTTGAGAACCCTGTAGAGACAGTCCGAGGCTGTGTACGAATTACCTTGTGGAGCATCTCGAGCTGTGGGCCTCTCTGAGGATTCCCGGAGAATGCACATTACCCACATGAGTGTTCACACCCACGGTGGGTGTTAAAACGTGACCTGCCCAAGATTGCATAGCGATTCTCAGCTTCCTGTATTAGTCGTAAGTGTAGAGTTTGGTTAACCAGTAAACTGCCCGTTCTAAGCAATTTGTGAATTCAAGAACTGGTACATTTCCTGGTTAATAATGTTAGGTTAACTAGTAAACTGCCCGTTCTAAGAGATTTGAGTAATTCAAGAACTGGCACATTTCCTAGTTAATAATCGTTAACCAGTAAACTATAAGGGTTCTAAGCAATTTGTGAATTCAAGAATTACGTTTCCTGGTTAATAATGACATAAGTATCGATTGCTAAGCTGAGAGAGAGAGAAAGAAATAACAGTTTTGATGCTCCACCTAAAATTCCTTTCGCAGGTGTAGCTGCTGGGTGCAGCATTGCCGTGCAGATCAACTGGTCGTTCCTGTCACATGCTGCCGCCCCTTCTCTTCTGCCTCGTCCTCATTATTCACTATAAATTTGTATTATGTGATTTTACACGTAGGCACAGTTACACCACAACTGTCACACCTACACCGTGTATTACATACACTACGCTACATAACAATTAGTTGCTAATGTAAATGTAGCGAACTTTCGCTCAGTTTGACCTGAGTACAGGATTTTCACCGTCGTTATGGAGTTTCTCCCTCAAGCTTGCTTCTATTAACGTAAATACGAGGTTTTTTCGCTCACTGGCGACTGCGACTTTCTCCTGTAGCAGGATAGCACACACACCACAGTGTGAATCTTGTGTGACTGAGTTAGGAATTATATATATGTATATTGAAATCTTTCTTCTGAAGGAAGAAAGATATAATTTTCATGGGGCATAATGTCACGAGTCGGCTAGTGACATTGGCTTTTGTGGGAAACCGCGAACTCAAGTGGAATCCCAGTTTATCGTTCAGTTAACCGCTCATTGGCGGGAGTCCTTTCAAATCAATTTTTCAGTGTCATAAGTGATCGTCTCTGTGTGAGACATTAGCGCTTCCACTGAGCGATTTGTTTTGGGCGCGTTTCACTCACTCTAGCCATTAAAAAATGCGGCCCTAGCACTCTCTTTTCCCACAACTTTACTCAGTCCAGTGTTTGCCGTGACGGAGTAAGGTTCTGTGCTCCAGCAGTAAGAAGTCAGCCCAGGCTCTACTAGACTACAGTTTCCCAGGTTCCCACCCTTCGTTGGTGATACACCGCATTCATTGACCAGTATTTTCTTTTTGTTTTTCCTAGACTAAGAGATTAGTTAAGGTGTTTTTCCTAGGCGTAAGAATTTAGCTCGTGAGTGAGTGAGTGAGTGCGATCTCATTAATTTGATTTTGAAATGTAATGTTAAATTTATTTTGTAATCAATAAATTTAACAGTTCTTTTTCTTGAGCTTAATGTAATGTAAACTCTTGTTTCATTTCTCCGCAATTAAGCTTATTTCTCTTATAGCTCCTAGCTTGCATAAACGTTTGCTATTCTTAACTGGTACTTAGGCCAGTCTTGTTGTATTAAGCTTAAAATCCGTTGTGCCTCCTAGGAGTTAAGCATCAGCAAGAACCTGATATTATTATTAGTATTAGTTATTTATTGTCAGGGGTGAAGTAACTTTCTCCAGAGGCTAACAGTACTAATAATCAGCATTTGTGAGTAATTAGTCTCTGCTGTGTACTGTTGAGAAAGTTTATAAATTCTCGCTCTTAGAGTATCGTGTGAAGCAAGCCGGTATAAAGTAATCACTGCTTGATTTAGCAAGACAATCATTGTCCCTGCTCTTCAATATCATTATCATTATTTTTTAATAATAGCATTTATTTTAAAAACCCCGTGACAATGTCCAAAAAAGCTCCCTTCTGCACTACAGAGTTTTCCTCCCGACCCCTGCCCCCATTTTTTGCTGATGCGATAAATCTTTCGCTCAGGTACATATGTCGGGGGTCCAAACTGACTAAATTTGGTGTTCTTGCTTGCGAGTAATCCCTTGTCAATTCTTTCAGTTCCCCACTTCCCTTACATTCTTGTTTCTCGCTCACCCACCACATCGTCATATCATCTAGGTTCTCCATACCTCCTCTGTCAACACAGTTTCCAGTGGCCATGCGTCTCCTTTTGGTACCTCGTGCCCTCCCTGGTTCTGGTAGCGGAAAATAGTGTACACATTTTTCCAACAAAATGTCCCCGACTTAGCTAAGCCGGCTTTCCCTGGCTTGTTGTCTAGTTACTGAAGTTTTACGAACGAATATCATTTTTCCCTTGGCATGTTTTTCCCAAAAGCGACTTCCTGTCAGTCAGGCTTCTCTCACCTACAAAGATTTTTGTGAGAAATAGGTAGTTTGAAGAATCATGTGTGGAGTCAGAAACTGTAATCCTTATTAATCTTACATTATTTTATTGTAGCTGCTTCCAGGTGGTACTCTTCAGTTTAGGTAATACATCTTATACTGAATTGATTGAAGTCATTCTCGATATTCAATTCAATGACCACTTTAGAGAAAATCTTTCTTTGATAACTTCCACAAAATTTCCTTCAGTTTAATATATTATACTCGGATGTGAGGTGCGTAATGTCAGCATATACAGTATTTGATGCAAATTAAATATATATTATCGACAGGTTGAATTACTAGCAGTGGCGATGGGGGTTAGACCCAGACGTAGATGAGGGTGCTTTCGGTACAATGTTATTCATTTTGATGCAAAATTTTATAGAGATCGTTTATTTTCGTGAACGGGAGCTGATAACAAAGTGAAATTAAAATACAACACAGTAGAAAATTATCGATAAACTGTCATAAGAAAAGCTGCATTACTGTAAGGTATGGCTGCGTTAGTAAATAATGGCGTAATTTTACACTGCGAAAAAAATATACACAATTGAAAGTATAATTGGGTTTGATCTTTTTAGAGATTCTTGTGAAAATATATTAAATGTTCAACCTCACTGGAAGAAATACTACAGTCTTTAAAAATTCCAGAATCTGTAAAGACGGACATTTTTGTATTAATTCCTAAGCAGATAAATTTTCCTTTTAACATTTCGATGTTTTTCTAACAGTAGCAGAATGACTATTAATCCTGAATAACACATAACGGCCTGATATTAAATTATTTTGTTACAGTGTGGGGGCTATCATAGCAAATCAGCTGTCCACTCCTTTTCAACCTGACAACTCCCCGTAGCGGAATAGTTGAATGAACTCATTGGTAAAGAATTTACCGATATAACACAGTTACATATTCAAGCGGTGACAAATTCGAAGAACAGTACGGATAAGTGTTTATGATTATATATGTATTTATTTATTTTTTGCTTAAACTGTCATGGGGATAAACATAAGGATGGAAGATGCCGTAACGGTGCGGCGTTTTGGTGTGTTCAGGCAGTACTAGTCAATTTGGGATCTAAGGAGGAAAATAAAGATCTGTATATTCATGCCAGGATTCTCGATCTAGTGTTTATAGTAATCGCTACTGAATATTAACGAATGGGCGGGACAACCTACATACAGGCTAATGTGCAGCACCATTTGTTTCGTCATGGTACCTTATGCATATCTGAGAGGAAACAGGTATAGGCATTAAATGTTCACTACAAGAAGCAACAAAAAGAAAAGTGAAGAATTATAGCAACTGAAACGCTGACACTGTCATAACTTCCAACGAGTTCCAAATAAGTAATCCATATGTTAGCTGCGGTACTACAAAGTTTGGAACAGTTGATGTTAGACTGAGATTGAGGAGTAGGGAATGACATCGACAAAACAATCAGCAAAGACAGACGTGCGAGGTGGAACGAAGAATGAAGGAGAACACCGTGAAGGAGGAGCTTAACATTTTGATTGCCTGTATTTTATTCAGATAAACAATCATCCGTTGTTGCCATATTGAGATCAAAATACATCAACAATAGTGATTGTTAATCCATCGGCTAAGTGAAATTCTCTGGCGTGAATTTGACTATAATATTTAGTGTGTTCATAACAGTGCCAGAGATAGAACGGCAGGCGGGAGCGGTAATAAGGGCCGGTTGTTTAACGGAAAGAGAAAAGTCATGACAGTGTCACCCTGGTTGATGTGTGAAATTAAATGTCTGCGAATATACAGACAGATAATAACTTTTGTTTGTTCAGCTGTAAAGCTAGAATGTGTCTGGATGAAGAAACGAGGACGAACAAGAATGGGACGGTAAATTAAACAGTGTTTTTACCCTGGGAGGAAGTAACCAATTTGCTTATATCCTAATTAAGGTGATGGGGTGATGTGAGTTGGCACATTGATGAGATGATATGGGGTGGGCATAGTGATAATGTGATGGGGGGGGGGAATGATGAAGAGGTGTGGGTGGGCATAGAGGTGTGAAGATATTATGTGAGCGCAGGAAATGTGGAATATAGGGTTGGGTACAGGGGAGAGGTGATATGGGGTGGGAGCAGGGATGGGGTGATATACGGTGCGACAGGAATGGGGTAGTAAGGGGTGGGACAGGGATGAGATGATATGGGGTGGGGACAGGGAAGAAGTGATTTGAGGTGGGACGGGGATGGGGTGATACGGGGTGGGACAGGGATGGGATGATAAGGGATGGGGACAGGGATGAAGTGACATGGGATGGGAGAGGGATGGATTAATATCCGGTGGGACAAGGATGGGTGACCTGGGACGGGGAGAGGGATGGGGTAAGGATCAGTATTATAGCTAAAGTAAACAGGCATTAGATTTCTTCTTGGAGAACATTTTTTTTCTTTCAAACCGCACCATCCTGGTGTCCTTTAATCTGAACTTGATGAGAGAGATTTCATGAAGGTGGCTAGCAAGGATGCAGTCTATTAGACCTCGGAGAAAACATAGGCCGACGAACCTCATACAGAGGGTAGACTGTAACATCAGTCGAGCAGGGCGGTACTCCCAAGATGGATGGAAAACTGATGACAGGGAGTGCTGGAGCTCCCCTTTCATCAGCCCTCAGGACTCGTTACTGATCATCCTCCTTTGCTGAACACTTAGTGTTCAGCAACACAGACAGTCTAACTGTCAACACCAAACTACATGCACATTACATACTACACTTTTAATTATAAAAAAAAAAAAAAAAAAAAAAAGGATTTCATTCCAAAGCCTCAGAGTCCATGGGGGGGGGGGGGGAGACCATCAAAGCCCCCACTATTTGCCTCTCTCCCAGTAACGACTAAGCTCTATGCCTGGATCCAGGCTAAATCACTTCTTCATTTCTGCATCATTCTTGGCCTTTCCTCAAACTTTCTCTTGTTGAACGAAGTCTCTCCTCCCTTAAACCTCACCTTCTTTTCCACACTGAGACTCAGCTGTCTGAGGTGACTAATAGCAAACCCTTTTCTGTATCCTCTTACTTTCTCTATACTCATTTCAAAACCAAAGGTGGGTATTGTGTACATGTTCACAACAACATGCTATGCTCTCACGTTGCTGATCTTGAATCTTCTGAATTCTCTACTCTCTGGCTTAGGCTTTCCTGTCATTCTCTGATTAAATAGATGTGTGCTGTTTACTCATCGCCTAATTCTACTGATTATGAAAATTTCTTCGCCCATCTTACTTCTGAGATGGAACACATCCTGTCAGTTTCTCTTTTTTCTGAAATCTCCATCCTAGGAGGTTTCGATGTTTACCACCATCTTTGGCTTTCCTCTCCTTTCACTGATCCATCTGGTGAACAAGGTTACTTCTTCCTTATCCTTTATAACCTAGAGCAGCTAGTACAGCACCTCCTCGTACCCCTGACTGCCATGGAAATACTTCCAATATACTTGACCACTTCATTGCAACTGATCCTTTGGCTTATGCTGTTAATCTTTTCCCTCTGTTTGCCTCCTCCGATCACAACCTTATCACCTTAACCTGTCCCATCGCTCCAGTAAGGCCTGATGATCCTCCCAAGAAGCTGCGGTTGAGGAACTATGGAGCTGCTGATTGGGAGGCCCTCAGGCAGTACTTCCTGCCTTTTCACTGAAATGATTATTGCTTCTATGGCCGAGAGCCATCTCAGTGTGCCTTGCGCATTACGGAGGTTATTCTTTCGGTCATGGAAGTATACATTCCTTTCTCATATCCCGTGACTGATGCAAAAAAATCTTGGTTTAATCATGTTTGTTCTATTTCTGTCCAGACCAAGGAGAAGGCCTACAAAAGGTACCGGAGCTAACCCTCCACCCCCCCCCCCCCCGACCTCATCTTTTATATGAATGTGCCCTGATTTGTGCCAAGTCTATTCTTCACTCTGCTAAAAATAATTTCGTTTGTAATAAATGCTCTGAACTCTCAAACTCAAATTCTTTCCTCTCCTTCTGGCACCTTGTCAAAAACCTTTCTAACAACTTTACCTCATCATCCACCCCTCCTATTTTCTACTCTTATGGCTCTGCGGCTATTTTTTTCTACTGATAAAGCTGAATTCTTCACTCAAATTTCTCCTCCAATTCCACTTTAGACGATTCCGGTGCTGTTGCTCCATCACTTTCCCCTCTGATTTCCCTATTGCTAACATTAAATTTTCTTCAGTTGATTAATTTTCTCCCATCACTGGCCTCAGCAATAACAAGAAATATGGGCCTGATGGGGTCCCTCCTTTTGTCAAGAACTGTGATTCAGTGCTTACACCCTGTGTATAAAAACTCTTTCTCCTTTGTCAGTCAACTTGTACCCTTCCTTATTGCTGGATGTTTGCTCTCATTCAGCCTGTCCCAAAGAAGAGAGACCATTCCCAGCCCTCTAACTATCGCCCAATAGCTTTAACATCCTTTGCTTCAAAAGTTTTCGAGTATATTATTAACAAAAAAATGTCAGGGCAACTTTTCTATCACAAACTTCTTTCTGATCATCAGTATGGTCCTCGCTTGGGACGTTACACTGGCGATCATCTCATCTTCCTTTCAGTTTCTAGGGCCGTACTATAGAAACTAAACCCCAGTATTGCCAGACGGGAGCGTCTGACGTTTCCGTGTTTCGTACCATAATAAATTTTTTGTTCACGCCAGGCGTTCGTCGCCTGGTTATGACGAAAAATAGTACTGGAATGTGACATATACCCCCCCCCCTCTTTCGTGTAACACACTTAAGTATTCATAAATACGATAGCTGTTTCTTCGATTTATAAACACCGAATAATTCGGGAATAAAAGTTTCCTTGGTAGGCTAAAATACATGAGATATCGAGAGCTGTACTGAAAATTTTACATGGCTAAACGTTTCTGCAGCGAATACGAGTAAACAAAACTTCCGGTGTTGCGAGGTGGCGACGTGGCACATAATATTTGGAGTTATGATAGTAAACTGTGCTCTGAAGCTGATTTCAGACGACCTGTGGAATTTCTCAATAGAATATCAGCGCTTGTGTGTTAGCCAGCTCAGTGCTGTAGTTATCACAGTTTAGGGGAAACCTATAAGCTTCTGTCTCAGTCTAGTCGAGTAATGTGTGTGACGGTTTTGGCACTGGAAAGTAATTAAATAAATGACATTTTTTCTGTTAATAATACCTCGCCAAATCTCTGGATTCATCAGTTTCACTACATTCTTCTTTCACACTTACCCACCATTTCAGCCACTCTTCTCTGCCATCCATACCTCCTCTCTCAACGCACAGCTTCCATTGACCATGTCTCTTCTTGGTAACTGGCGCCCTCCCTCGCAGTAGTATTAACAAAATACATATTTTTCCAACAAAGCCCTCGACATAACCATGCCGACTTTCCCTGGCTTGTCCTCTTGTTACTGAAGTTTTACATAGAATATATTTTTTTCCCCTGACATTTTTCCCCAGAGGTGACTTTCCGTCAATCAGGCCTTTTCTCACACAGAGATTGTTGTGAGGGATGGGTAGTTTGAAAAATCTTGTGTGGAGTCACAAGTGGTAGTCCGTATGACCTACACCATTTTACTGTAGCAACTTCCAGGAGGTAATATCAAGTTTTAGAAAGAGTTCTCATACTGAAGAGAGTGAAATTCTCCTGCATAATCAGTTCAGAAACAAACACTTTTTAAAATCTTACTTCACGCCATGTAATTTTCTTCAGCTTAATATATCTTTAATGTAAAATGCAAACTGTATATACCTGTATGATAACCACACGTTAAATAACCTACGGTGGCGAGGTGGGTTCTAGCTGACTGTAAGGTGAAATTCAGTTATAATGCAGGAGAGAATTATCAATAACAGAGTAAAGAGTATTATTGTAAAGTTATATGTGCTATGAACTCTCTCTCTCTCTCTCTCTCTCTCTCTCTCCTGTTTTAATGTGATATGACTTAGTGATCACCACAGATCATTACAATCCAAGGCTTAAGTTATGCGTCCTTATACCAAGACCATGCACTGAATAAAGTGAAGCAACCGAAAATAATGAATTCTAGCTTCAGATGCGAACAATAACAACATGGAAAAACATCAAGAACAGTAACAATAACAGTCAGCAACAATAATAGCAATAATATGAATATTCTTGATGACAGAAAAAAAAAAAATTGATAATAATAATAATCATCATCATCAACAACAACAACGTTGATGGTGAGAAATATATATTGAACTGGCATGGATTTTCACAGAGAGATGTAAACAGGCAGAATACTGTAGATAAAACATATTTATTTATAAAATTCATTTACGTTGGACATACTGCACCATTTATTACAGAATTAGGGTTTTTAACTTTCTTCACTCTCCTACTACCGAAAGCTTTGTATCAAATGCACAATAACAGCCTCTTTAAGTGATGTTGCATTATTTATTTTATTATCACATTGAACAGACTTCTTTCACATAAGGGAGAGTTTTTTTAATAAAGGGGTCAGAAAGAATCTTTAACCCTTCAGGTAGGAAGACGTCCTTTTCATTATATAAACTCCTCCTCAGCATATATTCAGTGACAAAAAGTCCCTCCTAGTTAAAAACTGTATGTGTTAGTATTCTTGCTGGTGTGGGACGTTATTATTCATATTTTACTCTCCGGTAATGATATTCTTTGATGTGAAATTAGTAGGCATTGTAACAACCAGCCCCATATTACCCAGTATAAGGTGTTGGGTTCGATGCTATACTACCACAATATATGAAAATAATAATGAATCAAAAAAACTCTGAAGAAAACTAAAACAATCAAATTGATGCACACAGTACATGACCATCACTCTGGCTGGTTCCCCAAGTTACTAGACCACCAGACGAATAGTAGTGTCAGTAATAAGGGGCTTAGATAAAGGTGAGAGGTGAGTACCGAGACAGGGTGCCTTATATAGACCACAGACGCAATATTAGTGTAGGTAATGAAGGGTTTAGAGAGTATACCAAGATCAGGTCAGTTCACATACTCCAGCATCAGTTATTGCAGCCACAAGGGACACAGCGCCGAAATTAAAGCAAACAAGCAGGACGATCTAAGGTCAAGCCTCTTGCACCTCCTACCCCTTCTGTTTTTTATAGCCACAAGTAACACTGAAGGAGAGAAAAAGTACAAAATTGCTAGATACAGGAACATTAGGGTCCTTGCATTAATGCCTTAGGTGAAGTTTGGTGTAGTGTGGTGTGGTGTTATGGTATGGTATCAGAGGGGGATTCTCAATGGTATAGCGCGTGTTGTAGTGTGGTGTATTGTGGATTTGCCAAAGTCGCTAACTTTTATGCGAGTAAAGCAGGTGCCATCCAAAAATCGTTAGTGATACAAAGACAGAAATATTTCTCTTTATTTTCATTTCTTCCCTTTGCCTTTCGGTTCTCCGTTGTGCTTTATTGTTTTCTTTTCTTTCACTTTTAACTTATTCTCTTTTGTCTGTCTTACCATTCCGTCTTTACCGGTCAGGTTTTCTGCTGCTTTTCCCTTGTCATTTTCTTGTCACCACCTGACCTGTTTCCATTCTTCCCTCCTTGCCTCGATTGCGGTCTACTGTTTTCTACTTCCTCATCTTCATATCCTTGATTTTCTTCTTTTGCCCTGTTACAGCTTCTCTTTCTGTATCTCTCTCTCTCTCTCTCTAAGTTTGAGGGGAAGAGCGGGGAAGTCGTTGAGGCATTCAGTAGGAGGTGGGTGGATGTGGCGTGTTTGCAGGAAGTCCGGTACAGGGGTGGATCAGCCAGAAAGATTGTTGGGAAGGACTGTTGCTATAAGCTGTTTTGGCAGGGGGGGATAGACGGATATGGAGGTCTTGGTGTGATGGTTTCGGAGAAATGGGTGGAATATGTTATGAATGTTTTGAGAGTAAGGAATAGGATATTGGTAGTGAAAATTATATCGGCATATGCTCCACGGGCAGGATTGGATGTAGCAGAGAAAGATAGATTTTGGGATGATTTAATACGTGTAGTGGGTGGTATGCGGGATGATGAGATAGTGATTTTGGGAGGGGACTTAAATGGTTATGTAGGTGAAGCAGCACAAGGTTATGAAGGAGTGCATGGGGGATGTGCGTATGGTATAAGGAATGCAGAAGGGGAAAGGATACTCGAGTTTGGGGAGGCAATGGACATGATTGTGTGCAACACATATTTTAGGAAAAGAGACAGTAGGTTAATTACGTATGAGTCTGGGGGAAATAGCAGTCAGATAGATTATTTTCTAGTTAGGAGGGCCGATAGGAGGTTAGTGAGGGATGTTAAAGTTATATTAAGTGAGGAGTGTGTGCAGCAGCACAAACTATTGATTTGTGATATGGTGCTTAAAGAACAAGGGATGAAAAAGAGGACTTATGTGCCTAGGAGGAAAATATGGAAGCTGAAAAATCAAGTAGTAAGGGATGCCTTCTATAGCGAGTTGAGGAGAGTGGTGGCTGAACAGGGAGCTGTAGACAGAGATAATGAACAGTACAGATCCCTCAAGAACAATTTCTTGAGAGTTACTGATGTAACATGTGGTTGGACAAGAGGACCACCAAGACATAAACTAACTTGGTGGTGGGATGAGGGTGTAGAAGCTGCAGTTAAGGAGAAAAGAAGGCTTTTCCGGGAATGGAAGAAGGGTGGTAGCAAAGAGGAATATTTGGCTGCCAAGGGGAGGGCTAGGAGAGAGGTATACAAGGCAAAGTCTGAGTCACAGAGACTATTACTTGATAACCTAAATCATGGGGAAAGGAAAAATATGATATTTAGGGTGGCAGGTCAGGTGAAGAGAGATAATCGCGATATTATAGGTGAGCAGTGTGCGAAGAATGATGAAGGAAGGGTAGTGGTGAACATTGAGGTTGAGCATTATAACCGGTTGTTGAATGAGGAGTTTGACTGGGACAGGGAAGGTTTGGAGCCAGCAGATCTAGTGTCTGGCCCTTGGCCTTTGATTGAAGCTGCTACTGTGAGTGAGGCAATAGGCAGGATGAAGGTGGGGAAGGCAGCAGGTGTGTCTGGGTTGACTGCCGAAATGTTGAAGGCCTCAGGTGATATAGGGGTGAGGTTAGTCACTGACCTGATAAATAGGATTATTTATGAGTGTGTTGTCCCAGATGGTTGGCTGAAGAGTGTAATTGTAAATGTGTATAAAGGGAAGGGTGATGCCCTGGAAAGAGGAAATCATAGAGGTATAAAGCTTTTAGATCAGATAATGAAGGTAATGGAGAGAGTTTTAGAAGGTATGATTAGAGAAAGAGTGAATATTGATGAGATGCAGTTTGGGTTTATGCCAGGTAGGGGGACCACTGATGCTATATTCATTGTTCGACAACTTCAAGAAAAATATATTGGTAGGAGAAGGGATCTTTATTTTGTTTTTGTTGATTCGGAAAAGGCCTTTGACAGAGTCCCTAGAGAGGTGGTGAAGTGGGGCAAATGAGAAAGCTTGGCTTGGAGGAGTGGCTGGTTAGGGAGGTGGTTATGAAGCTATGTATGTGGGTGCTCACACCCAGGAGTGAGAGTGAATGGAGATTTAGTGAGTGATGAGCTTTCCGTGAATGTTGGTGTGCATCAGGGGTCAGTCTTGAGTCCCATGTTGTTTATCATGGTACTTGAAGCCCTTTCACGTGACTTTAGAAACGGACTCCCGTGGGAGTTGTTGTATCCTGATGATTTGGTGTTGATTGCAGAGAATGAAAGGGAGGCAGAGGAAAGGTTTAGGAAGTGGAGAGATGGTATGGGGCACAAGGGTTTAAGGGTAAATGCAGATAAAACAAAAGTGATGATATCTAGGGTTGGTGGCGGTACTGTCAAAGACGAGGGAGAGTGGCCATGTGCAGTTTGCCACAAGGGCGTGGGAATTAATTCCATCTTGTGCGGTGCTTGTGATAAATGGGTGCATAAGAGAGGTAGTGGTATCAGAGGTAAACTGCGAGATAATGCTGATTTTATGTGTACGGCATGTCTGGGTCAGCAGGTGGAGATTGTCAGACGTGAAAGGATTGAACTTGCTGGTGAATCTCTTGAGTGTGTGGAAGAGTTTTATTATTTGGGAGACATGTTGTGTGCTGGAGGTGGGGCTGGAGCTAGCTCTGTGGCTAGAGTGAGAAGTGGTTGGAAGAAGTTCAGGGAGCTCTTGCCTCTCCTGACATTGAGAGGACTCTCCCTACGTGCTGAGGGGTCTTTGTATGCAGCATGTGTTAGGAGTGTAATGCTGTATGGTAGTGAGACCTGGGCAGTGAAGAAGGAAGATATTCGCCGGCTCAAATGTACAGAAATGACAATGATTAGGTGGATGTGCAGTGCGTCCCTGCGTCCAAGGCCTGGAGGGACTGGGCTTACGATGGAAGAGTTGG
>NC_137022.1:13083914-13177399 GCF_032717465.1 Coenobita brevimanus | reverse complement strand
CATTCCGAACCAAGAGAAAAGTTTGAGGAGTATTTTACTAGCATTGTGACATAGGCACAATGTTCTCGTCGCTTTAGGAAGCTCCAGAGCATCTTCCTTTCCTAAATGATTTAATTTTGTATCTTGCAACATACTGTCCCTATTCTGTGTTACATAAATCTTTCCAATTTCTGACGATACGGTGCATAAACAAAGTGCAAAACTATATTAACAATAGCCATATCCTAAATTATATCGGTAAAGAAGAGGTGTTAGGAGTGCTTCCTTACCTCCGACGAGAATACGGACCCACAGAACTTTCTCCGCATATGCACAGAAGCAGTCAAGAATTAAGTAACTTGCCGGGCTAATAGTAAAGGTCATTTTGATTAAGGTAGCAGTAAATCTCTCCTCACGTTCTGCAGTTTCGTCACTACGTCCTCATTTGGAGTATTGCTTGTACTTTGTTCTTCACCATTTTGTCTATATCTGTCCATCTATCTGTCTTTATCCTTTTATCTATCTATCTATAACTATTATCTCTATCTATATATTCAACTGTCAGATATATTTTATGTCTATCTCCATTTGTCTATTTATCTATAAATTCCGGGAAGGACATGATAATAAGGCAGATTCTGGTAATACTTCAAGAGTAGATTGGCTGACTTACACTGGACGTAATCCCTGTAAGATTATAATGGACAGGGGGATAGATAGGAGGGGGAAGGTTAAGTGCTCTCTAATTTTACTGTCACTGCTTTTTACACAAAATAGGTCAGCAGTACTGTGCCCCTGTCCTTCGATACTTCCCCTACTCCTGCCAGACTGTCAGGGGAGCATGTTTCCTTTCTCATACTCCTCTGTCGTCTGCTTCGTGTGCTATCACTTAAAAATACTGCATGCACACCCTTCAAAAAGTATTCCTCCTTCTCACATTCTTCTGTAGCGTCCTTCAACATAAAACAAAAATATTCCACGTAATACCTTCATCTCAGGCGGTAGAGAAATGATGAGGATTTTATTTTTTTTTATTGACATAAAGAAAACAAATGGAGACGTATGCGTGTTGCAAGGAATAAAAGCAGCTGCAAGGGGGAGGAAGGTTGCAAGAGATAGTGCAGTGCTTGCAATCTGGGTAAAAATTTTTTGATACCGAACAGAACAGGGGGAGGGGGAAGGATTGACGGAAGGGGGAGGGGGAGGGCACGGGGAGGGGAGGAGGAGGAAGGAGAGGAAGGTATGGGGATGGGAAGGAATGAGATGAAGATCAGGAGGGGAGGAGGACTTGAGGGAAGGAGGGGAGCAGGATAGAAAAGGAGAAGGGAAAGGCAGAGGCAAGGCACGGGAAGGGAAGGGGAAGGGAAGGAGAGGGAGAGTAAGAGAGAGAGGGAGAGAGTGGGAAGGAAGAGAGAAAGGGAAAGGAGTTGAGCGAGCATGAGGCGAGAGGATGGAAGGAGGGAGAGGGGAAGGGGCTAGAGACGGAAAGACGCAGAAGACAGAGCGGAAGGAGGGAAGAGGAAAGGATGTGGGAGAGGGATGGAGGAGAAGGAAATGGGTGGAGAGAAAAAGGAGGGGAGGGAAAATGGAGGGAGGGGGATGGGGGGGTGAGAGTAGAGCATATCAACTGAATGGAGTATTTACTTTCTCACTGGAGGGAAGGGATAAGGAAGGTCATTCTTTCCTCTTCATTATGCCTACGGGTGGCTCTGCATTCCTCCTTCTGTCTTTTTTTCCTTCATTCTTTCCTCTTCCTCCTGCCGATGGTCGATTCTACACTGAGTGATAAGCCAAATGGTTTCTTGTACACCAGAAATCCATTTACTACGCTTGGTGGTAGCCATATAACCAAATTATGGAGCCTGATGGTTCAGTGGGTAATGAAAGCGCTCCAGTCGGACTGAGCCTGTGCAGGCTTCCATATCCAAGGGATGGTTGAGGTTTAATATTCACCTATTGCCACTCAGGGATGAGTGAGGCTGGTCACTCTCATCTTAAATGTTAGGACCAACTTGCCTAGCCCTGGAAATCCTATTAACTGCTCATGGTGCAACACAGGATTAGATGAGATGATAATGATATCTATCTACCTATCTATCTCTATATACTTGAAGAGATAGAGAGATAGATAGATAGATATACGAGTACATATGCTGTCCTTCTACGTGCTCACCCACTGCTTAGCCACGAATGTACGCACAGTTGTTAATAGTTATTACTTACTGTTAATTCCAGTCTAAAGTTAATGGATGTAGGGTTGGCTGCTGCTGCTGCTGCTAATGAGGAGGAGGAGGAGGATGTGATGATGATGATGATGATAAGGAAGAAGATGTGGTGGCAGTGTTGACGATGATAACAGTGTTGATGATGATGACAGTGATGATGATGATGATGATGATGAGGAGGAGGAGGAGAAGGAGGAGGAGGAAGATGTGATGATAGTGATGATGATTAAAATACGATGTCAATGAAAGAGAAAGAGAGAGAGAGAGAGAGAGAGAGAGAGAGAGAGAGAGAGAGAGAGACAGAGACAGAGACAGAGACAGAGAGACAGAGACAGAGAGACAGAGAGACACAGAGACAGAGAGACAGAGAGACACAGAGACAGACAGAGAGAGAGAGACAGACACAGAGAGAGAGACAGAGACAGAGAGAGAGACAGAGACAGAGACACAGAGAGAGAGAGACAGAGACACACAGAGAGACACAGAGAGAGAGACAGAGACAGAGACACACAGAGAGACACACAGAGAGAGACAGAGACAGAGACACACAGAGAGACACAGAGACAGAGACACACAGAGAGACACAGAGACAGAGACACACAGAGAGACACAGAGAGAGAGACAGAGACAGAGACACAGAGAGAGAGACACAGAGAGAGAGACAGAGACAGAGACACACAGAGAGAGACAGAGACAGAGACACACAGAGAGACACAGAGAGAGAGACAGAGACAGAGACACACAGAGAGACACAGAGAGAGAGACAGAGACAGAGACACACAGAGAGACACAGAGAGAGAGACACACACACATAGTTAAGGAGGATAGACTAATCAGCATGTCAATATACTAGTTATTTGTGCTTATTCAGAAATGGAAGCAGGATCACATACTGATGGAGAAATAACGCTCGCGTGTCCAGTGATGTTTAGCATAGATCAGTTCACTTATCTTTCACGCTTTCATTCTCACAGGCACACCTTTCACTTAATACATTTTGTTTGTCCACTTTCTTCTGAATACACATGTCTCATAACCGCTAATAGCAGATCGCCTCTTACAAGTTAAAAAATATGTGCATAACATGTCAAACTCATATCACTCACACCGGCACCCCTCACACACCTGAACCAGTCACACCTACACCTCTCACACTAGCACCACCCTCATACCTGAACTACCGTTACCTACACCTGTCACACCAGCACCATCCACACACCTGAACTACTCTCCTACATCTGTCACACAAGCACCATCAACACACCTGAACTACCCTTACCTACACCTGTTACACCTGCACCACCCACACACCTGAACCAGTCACACACCTGCACCTCCCACACCAGCACCACGCACATACCTGAACTACCATTACCTACACCTCTCACTCCTGCATCACCCACACACATGAACTACCTTTACCTACACCTCTCACACCTGCACCACCCACACACCTGAACTACCCACACACCTGAACTACCCTTACCTACACCTTTCACATCTGGAATACCCACATTCTTGAACCACCCACACCTACACCTATTACACTTTCCACACACACGTAGCAAAAACACCCACACCTACACCTTTCACACCTGCGCCACTACACCTGCATCACCCATGTTCCTGAAATACCCACTCCTGCACCACTCACACCTACATCATCCATATACCTGAAACACCCACACCTACACCTCTGACACCTGCACCACCCACACCTACACCACCCACACCACCCACACCTGCATCATCCATATACCTGAAACACTCACACCTATACCTTTCACACCTGCACCACACTCACTTGCATCACCCACAACTGCATCACTCACAAGTACATATCTCACACCTGCGTCACGCACTTACTTGAACCACATACATCTAAACCTTTCACACCTGCAGCACCCACATGCGCACCCTCGACACCTGCACCACTCACACCTACACATCTCGCTCCTGCACCGTGAACGCACCAGAACCACCCACACTTACACTTCTTACACCTCCGACACCCACACCTGCACCACACTCACCTGCACGCCTCACGTCTGCACACCCACGTACCTGAGCAACCCAAACGTAAACATCTCCAAGCTGCACCACCCACATCCACACCTCCCACATCCACATCTCCCACATCCACACCTCCCACATCCACACCTCCCACACCTGCACCAATCATACCTACACATCTCACACAAGCACTATCCACATACCTAAAGTATCCAAATCTACACCTCTCACACCTGCACCACCCACACCTGAACTTGCACTACCCATATACCTGAACCACTCACACCTGCATCACCGATACCTGCACACCTACGCGTGCATCATTCACACCCACACCTGCATCATTTACACTTAGACCTTCACCATCTGATTACCTAAACCACCTACACCTACACCTCTCATATCTGCATCAGCTACACAAGCACCATTCACAGCCACAGCTGCATAATTCACACCCACACCTGCACCACTGTCATACCTTAACCACGCACACATGCACCACTCTTATACCTTAACCACCCATACCTACACCCCTCACACCTTCATCATTCACACGCACACCTGACTATACTCATACATGAACCACGCACACCTACACCCCTCACACCTTCATCATTCACACGCACACCTGGCTATACTCAGACCTGAGCCACCACACCTACACCCTTCACACCTTCATCATTCACTCGTACACCTGACTATACTGATACCAGAACCACCAACACCTACACCCCTCACACCTTCATCATTCACGCCCACACCTTACTATACTCATACCTGAACCACGCACACCTACACCCCTCACACCTTCATCATTCACGCCCACACCTGACTATACTCATACCTGAACCACCCACACCTACACCCCTCACACCTTTCGTCATTCACACGCACACCTGCACCACCCAGAAACCCAATCTAAAAATGTAATAGGCGTCCACACTGAAAGCTTGGAACGTGTTCGAGCGACCGAGCGACCAAGTCAGGCAGTGCTGAATATTGTCTCATGTGGCTCATCTTCCTCAGATTTCCTGACCTGAAAACACTAGAAAGAACTTATTAGATTACACCAAAAATATTCCCTCACGCTTCCTAAAACCAATACTCCTCTTGTACTACTTTCAGGTGTAGGGCCACACAGAAGGTATCATTTGTTTTGAAAAGGCAAAACCTGAATGCTCTCAGCAATCGTCGGAAAATACTGCTGTGCTACTCACGCAACCTTGGACTGATACTTCTTGCGCAGCTGGCAATTATGGTAATCTGGATTATAAAAAATCGTTTCCTATATTTACGGAAAATCTACTTGGAATTACGGGTTGTCTATGAAATGAAAATGATTGAGGATTTTTATGCGATTTCCAAATTGGTGTCTATCTTTCTTGTAACTTCAAAATTGGCTGAGATGTCTGTCACAAGTCAGCTAGTGACATTGGCTTTTGTGGGAAACCGCGAACTCAAGTGGAATCCCAGTTTATCGTTCAGTTAACCACTCATCGGCGGGAGTCCTTTCAAATCAATTTTTCAGTGTCATAAGTGATCGTCTTTGTGTGAGACATTAGTGCTTCCGCTGAGCGATTTGTTTTGGGCGCGTTTCGCTCACTCTAGCCGTTAAAAAATGCGGCCCTAGCGCTCTCTTTTCCCACGAGTTTACTCAGTCCAGTGTTTGCCATGACGGAGTAAGGTTCTGTGCTCCAGCAGTGAGAAGTCAGCCCAGGCTTTACTAGACTACAGTTTCCCAGGCTCCCACCCTACGTTGGTGATACACCGCATTCATTGACCAGTATTTTCTTTTTGTTTTTCCTAGACTAAGAGATTAGTTAAGGTGTTTTTCCTAGGCGTAAGAATTTAGCTCGTGAGTGAGTGAGTGAGTGCGATCTCATTAATTTGATTTTGAAATGTAACGTTAAATTTATTTTGTAATCAATAAATTTAACAGTTCTTTTTCTTGAGCTTAATGTAATGTAAACTCTTGTTTCATTTCTCCGCAATTAAGCTTATTTCTCTTATAGCTCCTAGCTTGTATAAACGTTTGCTATTCATAACTGGTACTTAGGCCAGTCTTGTTGTATTAAGCTTAAAATCCGTTGTGCCTCCTAGGAGTTAAGCATCAGCAAGAACCTGATATTATTATTAGTATTAATTATTTATTGTCAGGGATGAAGTAACTTTCTCCAGAGGCTAACAATACTAATAATCAGCATTTGTGAGTAATTAGTCTCTGCTGTGTACTGTTGAGAAAGTTTATAAATTCTCGCTCTTAGAGTATCATGTGAAGCAAGCCGGTATAAAGTAATAACTGCTTGATTTAGCAAGACAATCATTGTCCCTGCTCTTCAATATCATTATCATTATTTTCTAATAATAGCATTTATTTTAAAAACCTCGTGACAATTGGCGACCTCATTCCAGGATTGTAACTCCTAGCTCTAAAGCTATTCACGAGATAATACTCACTCATTCATATTTAGGTATTTATCATTAAAGTTTATTGGCACAAGTTTACTGGTGTTTACCGTTAATTTAGCAAGTGAATTTTTGCTTTATTAATCTATAGAGTACTTAACTCTATTTAGTACTTTTTTTTTTTGGTAACGTCAGACAATTTTATTCGCTCCTGGGTAGCCGCCATACCCATTGTGTTAATTATTGAGTCTTCTCAGTTTTTTGCATTTTGCTTATTCTTTTCCAGTTAACTAGATAAGACTGGTCACCACTAGCTTGTGTCTGTATTCTTTACTTGTGTTTATTAGCATTCGTTTGCAAAGCAGCAATCAGTACTGAGTCGCTAGTTATTTAGATTGAGCTAGCATCATGGCAGCCAGTGTCTATGTTCAGGAAGCTAAAGAAATGGGCCTCACTGACCCAGAAAAAATACAAACCTACGTCCTCTCACGGTTTAATTATGAGCAGGAACGTGAGAAAGATGCTCGAGAAGAGCATAGAATCCAACGCGAACACGAGCTAGAACAGCGCAAACACGAGCAGAAACTGCGTGAGCACGAGCAAAAACAACGTGAACTCGAGCTAGTACAAGAGCGAGAACAACGCGAATACGAGCGTGAACAACGAGATAGAAACGAGAACACGAACGTGCCGAGCGAGAAGCACGAGAAAAACATGAACTTGAAGTGCTGAAGCTCAAGCGAGATTCCTTGGCTTCAGACACATCTGGTGCAGTTGGTTCAAGCTCCACGAGCGTTCTCCCTGCACATGTTATGGCGACCCCACACATCAAGCTTTCCCCATACAAAGATGGCGAGCGAATTGAGCCATACATAGCTCGATTTGAAGACATGGCTCAACTTTACCAGCTCAATGATGCAGCCAAGCGGCTTCAGTTTCTTAGCCTGTTTGAGGGCCCTGCCCTCGATATTCTCCACAGAATTCGTGGAGACAATCTCACGTATGAGGTGATGAGAGCTGCACTCATTAAGGCGAACGGTCTCACAGTTGACGACGCCAAAGTTCAGTTCATGCGAGCTCGTCTCCAAGACAAGGAGACAGCTGTTCAGTTCCTCGACCGTCTCACTGCTTACTTAGGTGAGTGGATGGAGAAAGATTAAACTCCTTCCACGCGTGAGGGGATAATTGACCTTATGCTGCGTACACAGCTAGAGAGGTCGTGGCCTGCTGAGCTTATAGCACAGCTTAAAATCTGCCAGGTGAAAGATGCCAGCCAAATGGTAGAAAAGGCTGACGCATTCTTTACTGCATACGGGTATCAAACTCGCAAGCAGCATACCTGGAACAGGAAAGCTAATAAATCTGGGAAACCATCTCAGACTGAACCCCAGCAACAAGGCCATTCTCAGAATAATGGCCAAGGTCCAAAACCGCAGTGGAAGGACCAGGGGCAAAACACTCAGAAACCTGAGTGGAAGCGGTACAACAGGTACCCTAACCAGCAGCAGTATCAGCCACGCAACCGACAGTCGGGACAAACTTTTTCACCACCAGCTCAAAAGAGGCAGGAAGTGAACGCAGCCTTCATTCCTCAGTAGTAGCACGGTGGTCACGTCCCTACCAGTATGGGTACTCCCCCACAGTTCACTAGTCCCACAGTGACAGTGAACCCCCCTCCACAGATGGCCAATGTTCCATCTCCACAGGCTGTGAGTATGACCCCTCAAGTATATAATCCTCAAGGCACAATGTTTGCCGCATCAATTCAGCAGCCTCATGAGTGGCTAGCTGCTTCCTCCACGGGCCCTCCCACAGGTGACAGTACCTTCCTTGTTCAGCCAGGGTTTGTGGGAGGCATTCCTGTGAAGGTCCTGAGGGATAATGGTTCCTCAGATTGCTCTGTCAAGCAGAGTCTAGTTCGGCCTGAGCAGTATACAGGTCGACAGATCCATGCAAACCTTACTGATGGATCAGTGAGATTGTTCCCTGAGGCATGTATCCAGGTGGCATCTCCATTTTATACTGGTATGACACTTGCAGTTGTCATGCCAGAACCTTTATTTAACCTTATAATAGGCAACATTCCCGGTGTCAAGGATAGTTGCACCAAACATGACGCTACTCAGACTTCGGCTGCTGTGGTAACACGAGCCATGGCTGAGGCTCCAGACTGTGTCACCCCAGTGATCATTGAATCGCCACAAGATCTGATGTGTAGCCAACTTGTTGTGCAAGAACAACATTTTGACCCGACACTTGCTGCCGTGCGGAACAAACAAAAGGGTCGAGTTTTAAGTATTCACGGGGAGGTCGAGCCAAGTTCCTTCGTAAACAAGGACGGCTCTACCGTGAGTCACGAACACCCGAGAGCAAGGTTCGACTGCAGTTTGTCGTTCCAGCCAAGTACCGCCCAGCAGTGTTACAATGGGATCATTGTTCAGCCTCAGGAGGTCACATGGGCAAAAGGAAGACCCAGGGCCATATCCGAGCTGACTTTTTCTGGCCAGGGATGGGACGAGACATAGATAGTTTTCTGCGTTCCTGCAGTGTGTGTCAAAGTAACACCACTAATCAGGGACATGTCCTTCCTGTGCCGTTTGTAACCACACCCGTAATCTCTGAGTCAGTTGAGAGACAGGGTAGTGGTGAAGTGGGTGTAGATCTGATGTCTCACCTACTAACTGCTTACTAACTAGCAACTGTTGTATGCTGGGTTCCGTAAGATAGGCGGCCTCAGAGATTTGAGTAATCCAAGGACCAGCCTGGTTCCCAGTTAAAAGTGTAGACCAGACGTCTCACTCGTTGGCCCCACAGGACACAGTATATCCAGGGCCTATACATACATGTATACCATAACTTAGGGGGGAAGTTTGAGAACCCTGTAGAGACAGTCCGAGGCTGTGTACGAATTACCTTGTGGAACGTCTCGAGCTGTGGGCCTCTCTGAGGATTCCCGGAGAATGCACATTACCCACATGAGTGTTCACACCCACGGTGGGTGTTAAAACGTGACCTGCCCGAGACTGCATAACGATTCTCAGCTTCCTGTATTAGTCGTAAGTGTAGAGTTTGGTTAACCAGTAAACTGCCCATTCTAAGCAATTTGTGAATTCAAGAACTGGTACGTTTCCTGGTTAATAATGTTAGGTTAACTAGTAAACTGCCCGTTCTAAGAGATTTGAGTAATTCAAGAACTGGCACATTTCCTAGTTAATAAGCATTAACCAGTAAACTATAAGGGTTCTAAGCAATTTGTGAATTCAAGAATTACGTTTCCTGGTTAATAATGACATAAGTATTGATTGCTAGGCAGAGAGAGAGAGAGAGAGAGAGAGAGAGAAATAACAGTTATGATGCTCCACCTTAAATTCCTTTCGCAGGTGTAGCTGGTGGGTGCAGCATTGCCGTGCAGATCAGCTGGTCGTTCCTGTTGCATGCTGCCGCCCCTTCTCTTCTGCCTCATCCTCATTATTCACTATAAATTTGTATTATGTGATTTTACATGTAGGCACAGTTACACCACAACTGTCACACCTACACCGTGTATTACATACACTACGCTACATAACAATTAGTTGCTAATGTAAATGTATCGAACTTTCGCTCAGTTTGACCTGAGTACAGGATTTTCACCGTCGTTACGGAGTTTTTCCCTCAAGCTTGCTTCTATTAATGTAAATACGAGTTTTTTTTGCTCACTGGTGACTGCGACTTTCTCCTGTAGCAGGATAGCACACACACCACAGTGTGAATCTTGTGTGACTGAGTGAGGAATTATATGTATGTATATTGAAATCTTTCTTCTGAAGGAAGAAAGATTTTATTTTCATGGGGCGTAATGTCACGAGTCGGCTAGTGACATTGGCTTTTGTGGGAAACTGCGAACTCAAGTGGAATCCCAGTTTATTGTTCAGTTAACCGCTCATCGGCGGGAGTCCTTTCAAATCAATTTTTCAGTGTCATAAGTGATCGTCTTTGTGTGAGACATTAGCACTTCCGCTGAGCGATTTGTTTTGGGCGCGTTTCGCTCACTCTAGCCGTTAAAAAATGCGGCCCTAGCGCTCTCTTTTCCCACGAGTTTACTCAGTCCAGTGTTTGTCATGACGGAGTAAGGTTCTGTGCTCCAGCAGTGAGAAGTCAGCCCAGGCTCTACTAGACTACAGTTTCCCAGGCTCCCACCCTACGTTGGTGATACACCGCATTCATTGACCAGTATTTTCTTATTGTTTTTCCTAGACTAAGAGATTAGTTAAGGTGTTTTTCCTAGGCGTAAGAATTTAGCTCGTGAGTGAGTGGGTGAGTGCGATCTCATTAATTTGATTTTGAAATGTAACGTTAAATTTATTTTGTAATCAATAAATTTAACAGTTCTTTTTCTTGAGCTTAATGTAAACTCTTGTTTCATTTCTCCGCAATTAAGCTTATTTCTCTTATAGCTCCTAGCTTGCATAAACGTTTGCTATTCATAACTGGTACTTAGGCCAGTCTTGTTGTATTAAGCTTAAAATCCGTTGTGCCTCCTAGGAGTTAAGCATCAGCAAGAACCTGATATTATTATTAGTATTAGTTATTTATTGTCAGGGGTGAAGTAACTTTCTCCAGAGGCTAACAGTACTAATAATCAGCATTTGTGAGTAATTAGTCTCTGCTGTGTATTGTTGAGAAAGTTTATAAATTCTCGCTCTTAGAGTATCGTGCGAAGCAAGCCGATATAAAGTAATCACTGCTTGATTTAGCAAGACAATCATTGTCCCTGCTCTTCAATATCATTATCATTATTTTTTAATAATAGCATTTATTTTAAAAACCCCGTGACAATGTCCAAAAAAGCTCCCTTCTGCACTACAGAGTTTTCCTCCCGGCCCCTGCCCCCCATTTTTTGCTGATGTGATAAATCTTTCGCTCAGGTACATATGTCGGGGGTCCAAACTGACTAAATTTGGTGTTCTCGCTTGCGAATAATCCCTTGTCAATTCTTTCAATTCACCACTTCCCTTACATTCTTGTTTCTCGCTCACCCACCACATCGTCATATCATCTAGGTTCTCCATACCTCCTCTGTCAACACAGTTTCCAGTGGCCATGCGTCTCCTTTTCGTACCTCGTGCCCTCCCTGGTTCTGGTAGCGGAAAATAGTGTACACATTTTTCCAACAAAATGTCCCCGACTTAGCTAAGCCGGCTTTCCCTGGCTTGTTGTATAGTTACTGAAGTTTTACGAACGAATATCATTTTTCCCTTGGCATGTTTTTCCCAAAAGTGACTTCCTGTCAGTCAGGCTTCTCTCACCTACAAAGATTTTTGTGAGAAATAGGTAGTTTGAAGAATCATGTGTGGAGTCAGAAACTGTAATCCTTATTAATCTTACACCATTTTATTGTAGCTGCTTCCAGGCTGTACTCTTCAGTTTAGGTAATACATCTTATACTGAATTGATTGAAGTCATTCTCGATATTCAGTTCAATAACCACTTTAGAGAAAATCTTTCTTCGATAACTTCCACAAAATATCCTTCAGTTTAATATATTATACTCGGATGTGAGGTGCGTAATGTCAGCATATACAGTATTTGATGCAAATTGAATATATATTATCGACAGGTTGAATTACTAGCAGTGGCGATGGGGGTTAGACCCAGACGTAGATGAGGGTGCTTACGGTACAATGTTATTCATTTTGATGCAAAATTTTATAGAGATCGTTTATTTTCGTGAACGGGAGCTGATAACAAAGTGAAATCAAAATACAACACAGTAGAGAATTATCGATAAACTGTCATAAGAAAAGCTGCATTACTGTAAGGTATGGCTGCGTTAGTAAATAATGGCGTAATTTTACACTGCGAAAAAATATACACAATTGAAAGTGTAATTGGGTTTGATCTTTTTAGAGATTCTTGTGAAAATATATTAAATGTTCAACCTCACTGGAAGAAATACGAGTCTTTAAAAATTCCAGAATCTGTAAAGACGGACATTCTTGTATTAATTCCTTAGCAGATAAATTTTCCTTTTAACATTTCGATGTTTTTCTAACAGTAGCAGAATGACTATTAATCCTGAATAACACATAACGGCCTGATATTAAATTATTTTGTTACAGTGTGGGGGCTATCATAGCAAATCAGCTGTCCACTCCTTTTCAACCTGACAACTCCCCGTAGCGGAATAGTTGAATGAACTCATTGGTGAAAAATTTACCGACATAACACAGTTACATATTCAGGCGGTGACAAATTCGAAGAACAGTACGGATAAGTGTTTATGATTATATATATATATATATATATATATATATATATATATATATATATATATATATATATATATATATATATATATATATATATATTTTGCTTAAACTGTCATGGGGATAAACATAAGGATGGAAGATGCCGGCGTTTTGGTGTGTTCAAGCAGTACTAGTCAATTTGGGATCTAAGGAGAAAAATAAAGATCTGTGTATTCATGCCAGGATTCTCGATCTAGTGTTTATAGTAATCGCTACTGAATATTAACGAATGGGCGGGACAACCTACATACAGGCTAATGTGCAGCACCATTTTTTTCGTCATGGTACCTTATGCATATCTGAGAGGAAACAGGTATAGGCATTAAATGTTCACTACAAGAAGCAACAAAAAGAAAAGTGAAGAATTATAGCAACTGAAACGCTGACACTGTCATAACTTCCAACGAGTTCCAAATAAGTAATCCATATGTTAGCTGCGGTACTGCAAAGTTTGGAACAGTTGATGTAAGATTGAGATTGAGGAGTAGGGAATGACATCGACAAAACAATCAGCAAAGACGGACGAGCGAGGTGGAACGAAGAATGAAGGAGAACACCGTGAAGGAGGAGCTTAACATTTTGATTGCCTGTATTTTATTCAGATAAACAATCATCCGTTGTTGCCATAATGAGATCAAAATACATCAACAATAGTGTTTGTTAATCCATCGGCTAAGTGAAATTCTCTGGCGTGAGTTTGACTATAATATTTAGTGTGTTCATAACAGTACCAGAGATAGAACGGCAGGCGGGAGCGGTAATAAGGCCCGGTTGTTTAACGGAAAGAGAAAAGTCATGACAGTGTCGACCCTGGTTGATGTGTGAAATTAAATGTCTGCGAATATATAGACAGATAATAACTTTTGTTTGTTCAGCTGTAAAGCTAGAATGTGTCTGGATGAAGAAACGAGGACCAGCAAGAAAGGGAGGTAAATTAAACAGTGTTTTTACACTGGGAGGAAGTAACCAATTTGCTTATATCCTAATTAAGGTGATGGGGTGATGTGAGTTGGCACATTGATGAGGTGATATGGGGTGGGCATAGTGATAATTTCATGGGGGGGGGGAATTATGAAGGGGTGTGGGTGGGCATAGAGATGTGAAGATATTATGTGAGCGCAGGAAATGTGGAATATAGGGTTGGGTACAGGGGAGGGGTGATATGGGGTGGGGGCAGGGATGGGGTGATATACGGTGGGACAGGAATGGGGTAATAAGGGGTGGGACAGGGATGAGATGATATGAGGTGGGGACAGGGAAGAAGTGATATGAGGTGGGACGGGGATGGGGTGATACGGGGTGGGACAGGGATGGGATGATAAGGGATGGGGACAGGGATGAAGTGACATAGGATGGGAGAGCGATGGACTAATATCCGGTGGGACAAGGATGGGTGACATGGGACGGGGAGAGGGATGGGGTAAGGATCAGTATTATAGCTAAACAGGCATTAGATTTCTTCTTGGAGAACATTTTTTTTCTTTCAAACCGCACCATCCTGGTGTCCTTTAATCTGAACTTGATGAGAGACATTTCATGAAGATGGCACGCAAGGATGCAGTCTATTAGACCGCAGAGAAAACAGGCCGACGAATCTCATACAGAGGGTAGACTGTAACATCAGTCGAGCAGGGCGGTACTCCCAAGATGGATGGAAAACTGATGACAGGGAGTGCTGGAGCTCCCCTTTCATCAGCCCTCAGGACTAGTTACTGATCATCCTCCTTTGCTGAACACTTAGTGTTCAGCAGCACAGACAGTCTAACTGTCAACACCAAACTACATGCACATTACATACTACACTTTTAATTAAAAAAAAAAAAAAAAAAAGATTTCATTCCAAAGCCTCAGAGTCCATGGGGGGAGGGGAGACCATCAAAGCCCCCACTATTTGCCTCTCCCAGTAACGACCAAGCTCTATGCCTGGAACCAGGCTAAATCACTTCTTCATTTCTGCATCATTCTTGGCCTTTCCTCATACTTTCTCTTGTTGAACGAAGTCTCTCCTCCCTTAAACCTCACCTTCTCTTCCACACTGAGACTCAGCTGTCTGAGGTGACTGATAGCAAACCCTTTTCTTTATCCTCTTACTTTCTCTATACTCATTTCAAAACCAAAGGTGGGTATTGTGTACATGTTCACAACAACATGCTATGCTGTCACGTTGCTGATCTTGAATCTTCTGAATTCTCTACTCTCTGGCTTAGGCTTTCCTGTCATTCTCTGATTAAATAGATGTGTGCTGTTTACTCATCGCCTAATTCTACTGATTATGAAAAATTCTTCGCCCATCTTACTTCTGAGATGGAACACATCCTGTCAGTTTCTCTTTTTTCTGAAATCTCCATTCTAGGAGGTTTCGATGTTTACCACCATCTTTGGCTTTCCTCTCCTTTCACTGATCCACCTGGTGAACAAGGTTACTTCTTCCTTATCCTTTATAGCCTAGAGCAGATAGTACAGCACCTCCTCGTATCCCTGACTGCCATGGAAATACTTCCAATATACTTGACCACTTCATTGCAACTGATCCTTTGGCTTATGCTGTTAATCTTTTCCCTCTGTTTGCCTCCTCCGATCACAACCTTATCACCTTAACTTTCTCATATCCCGTGACTGATGCAAAAAAATCTTGGTTTAATCATGTTTGTTCTATTTCTATCCAGACCAAGGAGAAGGCCTGCAAAAGGTACCGGAGCTAACCCTCCACCCCCCTCCCCCGACCTCATCTTTTATATGAATGTGCCCTGAATTGTGCCAAGTCTATTCTTCACTCTGCTAAAAATAATTTCGTTTGTAATAAATGCCCTGAACTCTCAAACTCAAATTCTTTCCTCTCCTTCTGGCACCTTGTCAAAAACCTTTCTAACAACTTTACCTCATCATCCACCCCTCCTATTTTCTACTCTTATGGCTCTGCGGCTATTTTTTCTACTGATAAAGCTGAATTCTTCACTCAAACTTCTCCTCCAATTCCACTTTAGACGATTCCGGTGCTGTCCCTCCATCACTTTCCCCTCTGATTTCCCTATTGCTAACATTAAATTTTCTTCAGTTGATTAATTTTCTCCCTTCACTGGCCTCAGCAATAACAAGAAATATGGGCCTGATGGGGTCCCTCCTTTTGTCAAGAACTGTGATTCAGTGCTTACACCCTGTGTATAAAAACTCTTTCTCCTTTGTCAGTCAACTTGTACCCTTCCTTATTGCTGGATGTTTGCTCTCATTCAGCCTGTCCCAAAGAAGAGAGACCATTCCCAGCCCTCTAACTATCGCCCAATAGCTTTAACATCCTTTGCTTCAAAAGTTTTCGAGTATATTATTAACAAAAAATTGTCAAGGCAACTTTCCTATCACAAACTTCTTTCTGATCATCAGTATGGTCCTCGCTTGGGACGTTACACTGGCGATCATCTCATCTTCCTTTCAGTTTCTAGGGCCGTACAATAGAAACTAAACCCCAGTATTGCCAGACGGGAGCGTCTGACGTTTCCGTGTTTCGTACCATAATAAATTTATTGTTCACGCCAGGCGTTCGTCGCCTGGTTATGACGAAAAATAGTACTGGAATTTAACAGATACCCCCCCCCCCTCTTTCGTGTAACACACTTAAGTATTCATAAATACGATAGCTGTTTCTTCGATTTATAAACACCGAATAATTCGGGAATAAAAGTTTCCTTGGTAGGTTAAAATACATGAGATATCAAGAGCTGTACTGAAAATTTTACATGGCTAAACGTTTCTGCAGCGAATACGAGTAAACAAAACTTCCGGTGTTGCGAGGTGGCGACGTGGCACATAATATTTGGAGTTATGATAGTAAACTGTGCTCTGAAGCTGATTTCAGACGACCTGTGGAATTTCTCAATAGAATATCAGCGCTTGTGTGTTAGCCAGCTCAGTGCTGTAGTTATCACAGTTTAGGGGAAGCCTATAAGCTTCTGTCTCAGTCTAGTCGAGTAATGTGTGTGACGGTTTTGGCACTGGAAAGTAATCAAATAAATGACATTTTTTCTGTTAATAATACCTCGCCAAATCTCTGGATTCACCAGTTTCACTACATTCTTCTTTCACACTACCCACCATTTCAGCCACTCTTCTCTGCCCTCCATACCTCCTCTCTCAACGCACAGTTTCCATTGACCATGTCTTCTTGGTAACTGGCGCCCTCCCTCGCAGTAGTATTAACAAAATACATATTTTTCCAACAAAGCCTCGACATAACCATGCCGACTTTCCCTGGCTTGTCCTCTTGTTACTGAAGTTTTACAGAGAATATATTTTTTTTCCCTGACATTTTTCCCCAGAGGTGACTTTCCGTCAATCAGGCCTTTTCTCACACAGAGATTGTTGTGAGGGATGGGTAGTTTGAAAAATCTTGTGTGGAGTCACAAGTGGTAGTCCGTATGACCTACACCATTCTACTGTAGCAACTTCCAGGAGGTAATATCAAGTTTTAGAAAGACTTCTCATACTGAAGAGAGTGAAATTCTCCTGCATAATCGGTTCAGAAACAAACACTTTAAAATCTTACTTCACGCCATGTAATTTTCTTCAGCTTAATATATCTTTAATGTAAAATGCAAACTGTATATACCTGTATGATAACCACACGTTAAATAACCTACGGTGGCGAGGTGGGTTCTAGCTGACTGTAAAGTGAAATTCAGTTATAATGCAGGAGAGAATTATCAATAACAGAGTAAAGAGTATTATTGTAAAGTTATATGTGCTATGAACTCTCTCTCTCTCTCTCTCTCTCTCTCTCTTCTGTTTTAATGTGATATGACTTAGTGATCACTACGGATCATTACAATCCAAGACTTAAGTTATTCGTCCTTATACCAAGACCATGCGCTGAATAAATTGAAGCAACTGAAAATAATGAATTCTAGCTTCAGATGGGAACAATAACAACATGGAAAAACATCAAGAACAGTAACAATAACAGTCAACAACAATAATAGCAATAATATGAATATTCTTGATGACAGAAAAATAAACATTAATAATAATAATCATCAATAACAACAACCACAACGTTGATGGTGAGAAATGTATATAGAACTGGCATGGATTTTCACAGAGAGATGTAAACAGGCAAAATACTGTAGATAAAACATATTTATTTATAAAATTCATTACCGTTGGACATACTGCACCATTTATTACAGAATTAGGGTTTTTAACTTTCTTCACTCTCCTACTACCGAAAGCTTTGCATCAAATGCACAATAACAGCCCCTTTAAGTGATGTTGCATTATTTATTTTATTATCACATTGCACAGACTTCTTTCACATAAGGGAGAGTTTTTTTAATAGAGGGGTCAGAAAGAATCTTTAACCCTTTGGGTAGGAAGACGTCCTTTTCATTATATAAATTCCTCCTCAGCATATATTCAGTGACAAAAAGTCCCTCCTAGTTAAAAACTGTATGTGTTAGTATTCTTGCTGGCGTGGGACGTTATTATTCATATTTTACTCTCCGGTAATGATATTCTTTGACGTGAAATTAGTAGGCATTGTAACAACCAGCCCCATATTACCCAGTATGAGGTGTTGGGTTTAATGCAATACTACCACAATATATGAAAAAAATAATGAATCAAAGAAAACTCAAAAGAAAACTAAAACGATCAAACTGATGCACACAGTACATGACCATCACTGTGGCTGGTTCCCCAAGTTACTAGACCACCAGACGAATAGTAGTGTCAGTAATGAGGGGTTTAGATAAAGGTGAGAGGTGAGTACCGAGACAGGGTGCCTTATATAGACCACAGACGCAATATTAGTGTAGGTAATGAAGGGTTTAGATGGAGGTGAGAGAAGGGTATACCAAGACCAGGTCAGTTCACATACTCCAGCATCAGTTATTGCAGCCACAAGGGACACAGCGCCGAAATTAAAGTAAACAAGCAAGACGATCTAAGGTCAAGCCTCTTGCACCTCGTACCCCTTCTGTTTTTCATAGCCACTAGTAACACTGAAGGAGACAGGGAGAAAGGATGCGGTAGAGAAAAAGTACAAAATTGCTATATACAGGAACATTAGGGTCCTTGCATTAATGCCTCAGGTGAAGTTTGGTGTAGTGTGGTGTGGTGTTATGGTATGGTATCAGAGGGGGATTCTCAGTGGTGTAGCGCGTGTTGTAGTGTGGTGTGTTGTGGATTTGCCAAAGTTGCTAACTTTTATGCGAGTAAAGCAGGTGCAATCCAAAAATCGTTAATGAGACAAAGACAGAAATATTTCTCTTTATTTTCATTTCTTCCTTTTGCCTTTCGGTTCTCCGATGTGCTTTATTCTTTCCTTTTCTCTCACTCTTAACTTACTCTCTTTTGTCTGTCTTACCATTCCGTCTTTACCGGTCATGTTTTCTGCTGCTTTTCCCTTGTCATTTTCTTGTCACCACCTGACCTGTTTCCATTCTTCCCTCCTTGCCTCGATTGAGGTCTACTCTGTTTTCTACTTCCTCATCTTCATATTCTTGATTTTCTTCTTTTGCCCTGTTACAGCTTCTCTTTCTGTATATATATATATATATATACGGATCCACCTGGTGAACAAGCCTACATCTTTTCTATCCTTAATGACCTAGAGCAGCTTGTACAGCACCCTACCCGTATCCCTGACCGCCTTGGAGAGAGCTCCAACATACTTGACCTCTTCCTCACAACTAATCCTTCTGCTTACTCTGTTAATCTTTTCTCTCCGTTGGGCTCCTCCGATCACAACCTTATTACCTTAACCTGTCCTATCGCTCCAGTACGGCCTGCGGACCCTCCAGGGAAACGTCGTCTCTGGCATTTTGGAGCTGCGGACTGGGAGGCCCTCAGACAGTACTTCTTTGATTTTCCCTGGAATGATTATTGCTTCCATGGCCGTGAGCCATCTGCGTGTGCCTTGCGCATTACGGAGGTTATTCTCTCGGGCATGGAAGCATACATTCCTTTCTCATATCCTTTGACTAACGCAAGAAAGCCTTGGTTTAATCACGCTTGTTCTAATGCTGTCCGCAACAAGGAGAAGGCCTACAATAGGTACCGGAGCCAACCCACCCCTGAATCACATAATCTTTACGTTTCTGCCCGGAATCGTGCTAAGTCTGTTCTTCGCTCTACTAAAAATAATTTCATCCATACTAAATGCTCTCAACTCTCCAACTCGAATTCTTCCCGCTCCTTCTGGCACCTTGCCAAAAATCTTTCTAACAACTTTACCTCATCATCCTTCCCTCCTCTTTTCTACTCTGATGGTTCTGTAGCTATTTCTTCTACCGATAAAGCAGATCTCTTTGCACAGACTTTCTCCTCCAATTCCACCTTAGACGATTCCGGTGCTGTTCCTCCATCACTTTCCCCCTCTAACTTCCTCATGGCTGACATTATAATGTCATCAGCTGATGTATTTTCTGCCATCACTGACCTAAGTACTAACAAGGCATATGGGCCTGATGGGGTCCCTCCTGTTGTTCTCAAGAACTGTGCTTCTGTGCTTACACCCTGCCTAGGCAAACTCTTTTGCCTTTGTCTGTCAACTCGTACCTTTCCTTCTTGCTGGAAGTTTGCTCTCATTCAGTCAGTCCCAAAGAAGGGTGACCACTCCCAGCCACTCCAACTATCGTCCAATTGCTTTAACGTCCTGTATTTCAAAAGTTTTCCGAGTCAATTCTTAATAAAAAATTTTAAGGCATCTTTCCTATCACAACCTTCTTTCCGATCGTCAGTATGGGTTCCGTCAGGGACGCTCCACTGGCGATCTTCTCCTACCTTTCAGACTCCTGGTCATCCTCCTTTCGGGACTTTGGCGAAAGCTTTGCCATTGCACTTGACATCTCAAAGGCTTTCGATCGAGTCTGGCATTAATCTTTAATTTCCAAACTGCCCTCCTACGGTTTCTATCCTTCTATCTGTACCTTCATCGCTAGCTTCCTTTCTGGTCGTTCTATAGCTGCTGTCGTAGACGGCCATCGTTCTTCTCCTAGATCTATCAACAGTGGTGTTTCCTCAGGGCTCTGTCCTATCACCAACTCTCTTCCTTTTATTCATCAATGATCTTCTAAGCTGTACATCTAACCCTATCCACTCATACGCTGATGACTCCACCTTCACCTTTCCATTCCCAGGTTCCCGCAACGCCCATCTCAACAGTTACTTCAGAAACAAGGGATGAGGCTATGGCACACCTAATGTCTGACTTGGCTCATATCTCTGACTGGGGTAAAAATAATATGGTTGTCTTTAATGCTTCTAAGACTCAGTTCTTACACCTATCAACCCGACAAAATCTTCCACAGGTATACCCACTAATGTTTAATAATATTCAGATTAATCCTGCATCATCCTTGAACATGCTTGGGGTTTCATTTACTCGGGACTTATCTTGGAAAGATCATATTACATCTCTTGTAAAATCTGCTTCCAAGAGATTGGGTGTGCTAAGCCGACTCCGCTCTTTCTTTACCCCAGCACAATTGTTGACTCTATACAAGGGTTTTATCCGCCCCTGTGTGGAGTACAACTCTCATGTGTGGGGAGGCTCCCCACATACAGCTCTTCTCAATAGGGTGGAGTCAAAGGCTTTTCGTCTCATTAACTCTCCTCCTCTTACTGACTCCCTTCAACCTCTGTCTCTTCGCCGCACTGTTGCATCTTTATCTCTTTTCAATCGCTACTTTAATGGTCACTGCTCCTCTGAACTGTCTGCTTGCATTCCTCCACCTCTACGACGGGCGCTTAGCACACGTCTGGCAGCAAACTCTCATCCCTTTTCTGTCCAACTCTCTAATGCAAGAGTTAACCGTTACTCCCAGTCTTTCATTCATGCAACAGGTCAGCTCTGGAACTGTCTCCCTCTGTCTGTATTTCCTCCTGCCTATGATCTCCAGTCTTTCAAACGCAGTGTGTCCAGGCATCTCAAAATGATCGGATCTTGAATTTGGCTCTCTATTGCATTTTGTTTTTCTCTTGGAGGGAACTGTTACTGCGGGCTCATGGCCTTTGGTTCCTTCTTCCACACATAAAAAAAAAATATATATATATATATATATATATATATATACAATATATATATATATATATATATATATATATATATATATATATATATATATATATACACAAAATATATATATATATATATATATATATATATATATATATATCTATCTATATATATATATATATATATATATATATATATATATATATATATATATGTATATTTATTGTTACACAGCCTATGATTTCATCATCCTTTGTGTAATTTTAACGTGCAGTTGCTGCATGTTTGATCGCGAGCGTGTTCTACCTCACTCCCCCCTTCAACCCTTATAGTAGAGTAAGTCGTTCTTTCTATTGTTCAGAGCAGGATTGTCAACTCTTTGTCCCCATGGCTTCATTTGCGCGTCCTTCTTACAAGTTGTATCAAGCTCTGCCGGCCCCTATATAATGAGCTCAGTCTCTACATTAATTGCCACTTAGATCTACTCCTCATTTTGTTCACATCTCTGTCCTCCCCTGTACAGTTATTATTGTGAGTGCTCAGGAAGTCTCCAACCATCTAGCAGCTGTGTAATTTGAGTATAAGTGTTATTGCATTTTTTCTTCCTTTATGTGTAGCATAAAGTGTTAATTCTTAGGCCTAGTGAGGTTTTTGTGATTAATGTAAGGTTTTGTGTCAGTCATTTTTGATAATATTTTGTATCTGTAAAAATTTATCTTGCATTAACTGAGCATTAACCAGTGTTTTTTTCATTTTATCAGGGCTGACTTAGATAAATTTACTTTTGCTAATTTCGTGTTAATAGAGGCTATTGGAGTTAACCATATATTTAACCTGTTTTTTGCCATTACATTATCCTTATGAGTCCTGAATATTTTGTTGTTAGTTTGAGCATTAAACTTTAACTTGTAATTTTACCTAACTCTTTTGTTTTGAACCTGGAACTTTACGGGACAGTAGTGATTTTTAGTATTCTCACTTAAAGTGTACATTATCTTTCTGTTCCGTAACATAAATTTGGCGACCTCATATCAGGATATTCAGGATATTATCATAAGGATATTGCTTGATATTTTGTGACTGTGATTTATTCATGATGTCTACTATTACTACACTTGATGAAGCCAAAGATTTTTTGTCAAATGTGCAAACAGTGTGTGATGTAGAAAACAGAACAAAGAATGAACTTAAGCTTGTTGCTCAACAATTGGGAATTGCAGTTCACTCTCATCATGCTAAAGATCAAATTGTTGGCATGATTAATAAAAGCTTGTTTAATGTAACTCCTCCAAATGAGCAAACGCAGATTGAATTAGCTAAGTTACAGCTAGCCCTGCAGGAGGCTCGTGTTAAGGAGGCTGAATTTCAAGCACGTGCTAAGGAGGCTGAGTCTCAGGCTAAGGAGGCGGAGTCTCAGGCTCGTATTCAGGAGGCACAGATACAGACACAAGTTGAACTTGCCAGGATTCAGGCAGACCATGAGTATCGCATGAAACAAGGTGGAACTGGATCATCTAGCTCTGATGATTTTGATGTGGCTAAAAATGTTAAACTTGTCCCTCCTTTTAATGAATCTGATTTAACAAAGTATTTTCAGTTGTTTGAGAGGGTAGCTACAGGTTTTAATTGGCCTAAGGAGTATTGGCCAGTACTCCTTCAAACTGTTCTCACCGGTAAAGCTCAAGTAACTTATGCATCTTTGCCTCAGGATCAGTCTGATAATTATGATGTAGTTAAGAGCTTGATTCTTAAGGCCTATGAGCTTCTTCCTGAAGCCTATAGAGTAAAATTTAGGACAACTTACAAGCAAGATAAGCAATCCCATGTTGAGTATGCAAAAATCAAAGAAGATCTGTTAGAGCAGTGGTTAAATTCTAAGAATGTGGATTCTGATTTTGACAAATTTAAGCAGATGATTTTGCTGGAGGACTTCAAAAGGTGTATTTATAAAGATGTAAGCCTATATCTTGATGAGAAAGAATAGATAATTTGTCTGATGCTGCAGTTTTAGCTGATGAGTATGTTCTCACTCACAAGAGATATTCTAGAGAAAAAGGGAAAGCTGAGAGTAAGTACGTTGCCTCTACTCAGAGTACAGGTAACAGGAAAGAGAATAAAGATGATGTTTCTCAGGAAGTAAATACCAGCTTCACCTCTAGATTTCAGAAAAGTAAATGTACTTATTGTAGTAAGCTTGGTCATACTACGGAGAGATGTTTCAGGAGACAGCGTGATGTGAACAAAAAGGAGTCTTTAAATATTCAGTCAATTGGTCTAGTGTCCACTCTTGAGAGTTCCCAGAATTCTTTAACTGAGTTAACTGAACCTGCTTTAAGGTGTAACTTAAATTCTCATGATGGAGCTCCTCTTTTGAGCAGTAAAGTGGGTGACACTCTCAAGAGTTCATGTGCTAATTTTCTGTCTGATGGTTTTGTCAGTCCTCTGGACAGTAATGACAGGAAATCAGTTAAAATATATCGTGATACAGGTGCTTGCCAATCCCTTATGCTGACCAGTGTTCTAGGCTCTAATGTTAATTCCTCTGATGAAACTGTTATCTTACAAGGTGTAGGGAATAATTACTTCTCTGTCCCTCTGTGCAGAGTGAATTTAGAGTCTGGTTTTGTTAATGGTTCCGTTATGGTTGGGTTGGTTGAGACACTCCCAATGTCAGGTGTAACTTTCTTACTTGGAAATGATATTGGTGGAAGTCAAGTGTGTCCAGCTCCTCAGTTGTCTAGTGAGCCAGTGGCTGTGTCCCAGGATTGTGATGTCCCTGATGTGTTCCCTGCATGTGCTGTCACTAGGGCTAAGTCTAAAGTTACTGGTGATTTAGAGGATAATGATGATGATGATGATGTTATCCTAGCTGACACTTTTCTTGCTAATTTGGACCACTCACCAGATGAGGCAGTACCCCGTAGTGTTGATAATTTGTCTCGTCAAGAGTTGGTTGAGTTGCAGGTTGCTGACCCTGAGTTGAAAGGTCTAGCTAACTCTGCTTACAGTGAAGAAGAGTCAGCCGGTGCTTCTACTTGTTATTATGTAAAGTCAGGAGTACTTATGAGGAAGTGGAGACCCCCAACAGCATCAGCCGACTGTGAATGGGAGGTTGTACATCAAGTTGTCATCCCTCGTGTTTGTAGGCAGGATATCATTCGAGTGGCTCATGATTCCAGTTTGGCAGGACACCTTGGAGTGAGGAAGACTGTGGCACGCATTTTGAAACACTTCTACTGGCCAGGTATCTTCAGGGATGTTTCCTGGTATTGTAAGTCTTGTCACACCTGTCAAGTTGTGGGGAAGTGTAATCAGACCGAAAAGGTTGCACCTCTAGTTCCCATTCCTCCTTTTGAGGCGCCTTTCACCCGTGTGTTGGTGGATATTGTGGGCCCTCTTCCTAAGACTTCTTCAGGATTTTCTTATGTGTTGACCATGATTGACATGGCTACTCGTTATCCTGAAGCCATTCCACTTAGAAACATCTCAGCAAAGAACGTGGTTAAGGAAATGCTGGGGTTTCACAAAGTTTGGTCTGCCTAAGGAGGTACAGTCAGACAGAGGAAGTAATTTCATGTCAAATGTTTTCAAGCAGTCTCTGAAAGAGTTGGGCATCACCCAGATCACGTCTTCAGCTTACCATCCCCAGACCCAAGGAGCGTTGGAGAGATATCATCAAACACTCAAATCGATGCTCAAGAAATACTGTTTGGAACATCAGAAAGACTGGGATAAAGGTCTTCCATTCGTTGTGTTTGGCGCAAGAGAATCTCCAAATGAATCACTGGGCTTCTCACCTTTTGAACTACTGTTTGGCCATGAAGTAAGAGGACCCCTTAAGTTACTCAAGGAATGCTGGCTGTCAGAGGAAGATGACGTCAACCTGCTGGAGTATGTGATGAAGTTCAAAGAAAGGCTGTCCACTGCTTTACAGCTGGCGAGAGAGAATTTAGGAGCTGCTCAGGAGAAGATGAAGACTTGGTATGATAAGAAGTCCAGGTTACGCCACTTTCAGCCAGGAGATCAGGTTTTGATTCTGCTACCAGTTCATGGGCAACCTCTTCAAGCCAAGTTTAGTGGTCCTTATTTCGTGGAGAAGAAACTCAGTGATGTCAGGCTATGTCATCGCCACACCAGATCGTAGAAAGAGCAAGCAAGTATGTCACATCAACATGCTAAAGTTATATCACAAGCGGGACGAGAATAATCCAGTCTGCACTGTAGCTGTTCCACCCGAGTCTGCAAGTGAAGCTCTCCCATGCAGTATGAGCCTGAGTGATAGTTTGGGGAAGAATCCTGATATCATGAATGATCTCCAGACTAAGCTTTCTCATCTACCACCCAAGGAAAGGCAGGAGTTTTCGGCATTACTGCAGGAGTACCCGCAAGTGTTCCGTGCCACTCCAGGAAGAACCACTGTGTTGATGCATGATGTCGATGTTGGAGACGCAAAGCCAATTAAATTGCCTCCTTACCGTGTGAACCCGGTGAAAGTTCCTCTCATCCAGAAGGAGCTTGGCTACCTGTTGGACCACAAGATGATTGAGCCCTGTCAGAGCGAGTGGAGTTCTCCTGTCACTCTGGTCCCTAAGCCAGGTGGGTCACAGAGGCTTTGCATTGACTACAGACGTGTTAATCAGATAACTAAAACAGACACTTACCCTCTCCCTCGTGTGGAAGATTGCATAGACAAGATCGGAAAGGCTAGGTACATAAGTAAGTTTGATTTGTTAAAGGGATACTGGCAAGTACCTATGACTGAACGTGCTAGGGAGATCTCATGTTTTGTAACACTAGGAAAGGCTTTTGCATGTTCAGTAATGCCGTATGGTATGAAGAATGCACTAGCCACATTTCAGAAGCTCATGAATGTTGTAACAGAGGGTTTGGCAGGGTGTGTTGTTTATATTGATGATGTATTAATCTTCAGTGACAACTGGAAAGATCACCTATGCCATGTCAGTAAATTTCTTGACCGTTTAGTTCATGCTAATCTTGTAGCTAATTTATCAAAGTGTGAGTTTGGTCAAGCTAAAGTTCAGTACCTTGGGTATGTAATTGGTGATGGACATGTTGCACCACCAGGAGCTAAGGTTCAGGTTATAAGTGATCTTCCCAGACCTAAAAGTAGGAAAGAGCTACAAAGATTTTTGGGAATGGTAGGTTATTACAGGAGATTTGTTCTTAACTTTTCTATTCTTGTATCACCACTTACAGACCTACTGAAAAAGGGAGTTAAATTTGTCTGGACCGATAACTGTGAATCCTCTTTCAACAAACTTAAAGCTATTCTATTAAGTCAGCCAGTGCTCGCTACTCCAAATTTTGCTAAGCCTTTTAAGATGGCTGTTGATGCAAGTGATACAGGAGCTGGGGCTGTTTTGCTGCAAGAGGATGATCAGGGTATTGAACATCCTGTATCTTATTACAGTAAGAAGTTCACTCCACCTCAAAAGAACTACTCAACTATTGAGAAAGAGCTTTTTGGCCTTGATTTTGGGTTTACAGCATTTTTCATTTTATTTGTGTTCTGGTTTTGACCCCATAGTCATTTATACCGATCATAACCCACTGAAATTCCTTAGTAAGTTTAAAGATAAAAATCAGAGATTGACAAGATGGAGTCTACTTCTTCAGGAGTATTCATTAGACATACAACATGTCAAGGGGAAAGAAAATGTTATTGCAGATTGCTTATCTAGACTTTAAACAGATTGTTTTAGAGTAATAAGAAATTTCCTTTGTAAATTTCTTTTTCTTTGTGGGGAGGTGTTACATAGCCTATGATTTCATCATCCTTTGTGTAATTTTAACGCACAGTATGCTGCATGTTTGATCACGAGCGTGTTCTGCCTCAGTCCCCCCCTTCTACCGTTATAGTAGAGTAAGTCGTCCTTTCTGTTATTCAGTGCGGGATTGTCGACCGTTTGTCCCCATCGCTTCATTAGCGCGTCCTTATTACAAGTTGTATCAAGCTCTGCTGGCCCCTATATAATGAGCTCAGTCTCTGCATCATTGCCACTTAGATCTGCTCCTCATTTTGTTCACATCTCTGTCCTCCCCTGTACAGATATTATTATTATTGTGAGTGCTCAAGAAATCTCCAACCATCTAGCAGCTGTGTGTAATTTGAGTATAACTGTTGTTGTATTTTTTCTTGTACTGTATAGCATAAGTTTAATTTGAAGGCCTAGTGAAGTTTTTGTAATTCATGTGGGGTTCTTTGTGTCAGTCATTTTTGATAATAGTTTGTATCTGTAATTATTTATCTGGCATTCACTGAGTATTATCTGGTATCTCATTTTATCAGGGCTGACTTAGATAAATTTACTCTTACTAATTTTGTGTTAATAGAGGCTATTGCAGTTAACCATATATTTAACCTGTTTATTTGCCATTACATTATCCTTATGAGTTCTGAATGTTTTGTTGTTAGTTTAAGCATTAAACTTTAACTTGTAATTTTACCTAACTCTTTTATTTTGAACCTGGAACTTTACGGGACAGTAGTGACTATTCGTATTCTCACTTAAAGTGTACATTATCTTTCTCTGTTCCGTAACAATATATATATATATATATACATATACATATATACATATATATATATACATATATATATATACATATATATATATATATATATATACATATATATATATATATATATATATATATATATATATATATATACATATATATATATACATATATATATATATATATATATATATATATATATATATATATATATATATATATATATATATATATATATATATATATATATATACATATACATATATATATATATATATATATATATATATATATATATATATATATATATATATATATATATATATATATATAAAGATTATTGTATTGAAAGGTAGGCTAAATTTTTGTAGTTTTTTCGTTCTGAAAGCAAGAAAAAAAAGAGGAGACTGCTAAAAACTGTTAAATCTAAGCATCAGAAGATACTTAATCTGGCCTTTTTGGTATTTTCTTTGTAGTTAATCAATGGCTTCCATTTACAGTATATCAGACAATATACTCTACTTCATCTCTCACAAATGAATTTTTTCCACTAATACATTTGTTGGTCATCTACCTTTTAAGTCCTAGAGATACGTAAACAAGAGTGGTCTGGCTGTCGACAGTTATTATAAGGCACATTATATCAACAAGTGGATTGCTCGTGCAATGAGAAGGATAAAATGATTAATAGTATTCTTATTCTGGATAGGCAAATGGGAGATAGATATTCTTGTTGTGTAAACACTGAGTATGCGATGGGATACTGCTTTGCTCGTATGTCGGTATTTGATTTTTTTTTTTTTTACTGGATCTCGTCACGTAACATTTAGTATTAAACAGTTGCGGCCAAATTTTCTCCGGGTGATTTGTATGTGACTACTGGCCTCCCTACATTTCTTTTTTCAATTGTTTTATATTCAGAGTATGTCGGAAGAGGAAGGTGGCGGATTCAGGAGAGAGCAAGGGAGACATGTCTGTTAACCCATTAGCACCCAGTGTCCTGAATATAGGACAGAACTGGGCTTTTTCAAAATTTAATAAAGAAGGGAACCCCTGGGCAGGGACCTATGAGCTTCGTGACTATGAGCCGACAGGAGGAGGGCGGTACGCCTAGCACTCTTCCAGCAAAATCTCTCGCAAGGGAAATCTGGGAGCCAATAGTGTACATTATGACGATTAGGCTTATATCAAAATCTTAGTGGTTATAAATACTTCCTGGCTGTTACTGGACGGTGTCAAGGCATCAAAGTCTCATACAGACACACAACAGAAAGGCACGAATGGCCTCCCTCTGTAGATTTCATATCGAAAACATATGAGCCGAAAGTAAGCCGAAGGAAGCATCAACAACAAATAAATGGCATCGATTAAAAAAGAAAAGAAAGAGCAAAGGGAAAACAATACAACAAGAATAGCTTGGAGATATGGGAGTTAAAAGAATGAAAATACAGAGAAAGAATGCAGAGAGAACGGTAACAATAGCGAGGTTTAGTGAAATCAGCAAAACTGAGAGAGAGAGAGAGAGAGAGAGAGAGAGAGAGAGAGAGAGAGAGAGAGAGAGAGAGAGAATGATAATGATGTGATAGCTGGAAAAGAACTAGACACACTGTATACTAGGGTGGAGTGAAAAAACTTTTTTTTTTCGATTTTCAAAAGGCCTGGGTGGGGAAAAGTTGTGTGTTCATAATACAAATAATGTGTTAAAATTATTTTCCTCTAAGATAATATTTGGACTATGCACACTGAGCTTTAAGTTCTTCCCTATGACGCTAATTATGACACGTTTCTTCCAAATGTGCCAGGTATCTGTTGTCAACAACTATTGTGTAAAATAAGATATTTTAACAACTAAATGTGTAATAGAAATAACAGAATGAGAAAAGGTATTTGTTATCTTCTGTCTCTTCATACCAAAATGCTTTCTAAGCCATACAGTATATGCAGCTCTTCGCTAATTTGAATAATATTTCTGTACTTTTCATATTATCCAAATCACCCAGAACTCACCACGATATTCTGAGTCAGGTTCTTTTATTAAGCTCAGATGTTCTTCCACAAAAGAAATTGGATACTGAGTACTACCATGGCTTTTAATTGAACGTGTTTGGTCCTTCCTCCCATCAAAGTATAGGCCATGTAATGGACCTCGGTCTTCCTTGTTTTGAATTACAACCTCCTTCCTTTGCTTTTTCCTCTCATGTCTCAGTTTACTCCGATCTATTACGTTAGTGGAATCAGTTTTGCTAACGACCCCAATATCTTGCAATACTGCTGTTGTTACTGAAGCACATGCTCTATCTGAGATACCATACCTATCACATTCTCTTGCTACAGTTGAAAGGCTTAGACGCATTTGAGATGTACGAGTACTAGGTTCTATATTTTCAGACTTCTGTTTCTTGGATTGTGGAGACCATTCACCGTCATTGCTATCAGTACTTTCATTGTTTTCCTCTGCATCGTCAGTCACAATATGCATAACACTTTGATCACATGTATGAGTCACAAAATATTTTTCCATGCGCTCTTTCTCAGCCTCCATTCTCATCAGGTTTTGTTTCATCTTATTGGTTGCCTTCTTGTCAATTCCTGTGATCATCATTTTTCTCTCATTTCTTTGATCAGTTAGGAAGTCTCTTTCAGCCTTGGGCACTTGGCGTTGCTTTTCACACGAACACCCTAAGAGGGTACGGCATTTGCATGTAGCATATCAGAAGCTCAGCACTGGTTTTCAGAAAAACTTCCACACGTGTTTTGTAAGAAGGACTGTTTTTTTCTATTCACTGGTTGTTTCAATAGTTTCTTATATTATTCATTACACTTTTTGATTAATTCAACAACTCTTTGGTGTGACAGATGTGGGATTGAAGCCTTATCCCAAAGGTTTTCAACTTTGAATGCAACTAAATCAGCAATAGCATTAAACAAAGGATTTTGACACCATAACATCTCATTTCATTATTCACATGAAGGCAGTATTTCAGTACGTCAATAGTTGTAGGTAACTGAGTTTCTTTTAGTATAGCTGAAGTTCCTAGGATAGAGCACCAATGACTAGTTCGAGTTTCAAATGCCATAATGGGACAAGGTACCTGTTCTAGTTCTGTCTGAAAAGGAAAATATGTTTAAATAATGACAAAATTAGTTTACATTACATTGAAGAGACAGTAGATAACAAATGCCTTTTTTCATTCTATTATTTGTATTACACATTTAGTTGTTAAAATATCTTATTTTACACAATAGTTGTTGACAACAGATACCTGGCACATTTGGAAGAAATGCGTGTATATTGCATGAAAAGTTCAGCGTAAGTAATGAGTGTGTGTGTGTATATATATATATATATATATATATATATATATATATATATATATATATATATATATATATATATATATATATATATATATATATATTAAATAAAGAACGGAGGAAAGAAAAGCAAATGAATAAAAAAATAATAATCCATACACCAGATTACTGGTGTCCTTTGTTCATAAAAACTCTGTAACAGTTAGCCTTGAACAGCTGTGGGTTGAAATTTGGAGGGAAACAACTCTGGGAAAGAGAGTTACAGACAGATGCAGTTCGGGGAATGAAAGAATTCTGATAGGCAGAAGTTCTGCAATATGGCTGAGTGACATTCCAGTCATGAGGGCTACCAGATGCCCGTGTAGCACGAGGGAAGGCATGGAGAGGTGGCACCATGGACGCAACTTCGTCTGAGCATTTGCCAAAAAAATATCTGTGAAACAATGCAAGGGAGGCAACATTCCTTCTTTCTTGCAGGGGAGGTAGTTTATTTGTAATGGCAGGGTTGTTAATAATTCTAACAGTTTTGTTCTGAATTTTATCTAGTTGTTTTAATGCAAGTTTTCCACATCCATCCACAAGGGTGAGCAATATTCAAGCTGAGAGCGCACATGACTCTTATAAATTATAGCTAATTGCTCATCAGCGAAGAAGTTACGGACTCTGTGTAATAATCCAAGTTTCTTTCAGGCGGTTTTAGCAAGTGATCTAACATGAGAGGTCCAGCTGAGGGCATTGTTAAGTGAGATGCCAAGAATTTCAATACTTTTGGAGATGGGAATAACAGTGATACTGAAGGTAATGTACGAATCTGGCAATATCTGTCTGTTAGTAAATTGTATGTATTTAGTTTTACTAGCATTAAATGAGACAAGGTTGTTTTGTCCCCATTCACTGATCGTAGATAGGTCTTGATTTATGGAGATGGCTGTACTAAGTTGAGATGTAGAGATATTAGACTTTGTAATTGGATGTCTGAGTGTGAATGAATTATGTAGTGTTGAGTCATCTGCGTATGAATGGATGGGATTGTGGGTGACAGATAAGAAATCATTAATATGAACCAGGAACAGGGTTGGCACCAGAACTGACCCCTGCGGCACGCCGGAGTTAATTGAGTGGAAATTGGAAAATACATCATCTACTTTTACTCTTATTTTCCTGTCACTAAGATATGAAGAAATCAAAGGAACAAAAGACGTTAGTCCATAGCAAGGGAGTTTGGACAGCAGGGAACGGTGCCATACTCTGTTGAAAGGTTTAAAAATATCAAGAGCTACTGCATGAGTTTCTCCCTGTAGATCAATTGATTAATAGATGGTATGAGTTAGGAGATTGAGTGTGTCAATGGTGGGTCTTTCGTGGTCAAAACCATATTGTCTATCACTAATTAAGTTGTTGGATTAAAGATGTTTAACAATGTGCTTATTAATCAAAGTTTCTAATACTTTACCAAGAGAAGATGTGACAGCTATTGGTCTGTAATCAGAGGAGTCAGAGGAACTTCCTTTCTTCGGAATTGGGTGGATATTGGCTTCTTTCTATGAATTTGGGAATAAAGAAGTACATATGCATAGTCTGAATAATTTAGCTACAACAGAGGCAAGTTCAGGGGAACACTTTTTCAAAACAATTGGTGGAATTCCATCTGGGCCTGGAGCTTTGTTGGTAGGTAAATTGTCTAGGATGGATTTTACGTATCTTGTCTGTATTTTAAGTGGGGCAATTTCGGGAGAGTCAAGTTCTAGTACTGGGACATTCTGGCTGGTATCGTCTATGGTAGAGTTTCTGGCAAAGGTACTGGCAAAAATATTTGCTTTCCCACGTGGGTCATTTGTAATGTTGCCATCTGAAGATTTTAGTAGGGGAATGGAAAATGACTTGTTAAAGTTACTATTGAAAGAATTAAGAGTTAACCAGAATATTCTATTGTCATTAGGGTTGTTAAGTAGTTTTGATGCTTGCTTTTGAAGAAAGTTTGATTTAACTAGGTTTAATACAGCTTTTGAATGATATCTAGCAATTTGAAATTGAGTGATTCTGATGTTTTTGATTTTAAGTAAGAGTTATATGCTAATGCCTTTTGGGCTGTTGCTCTGGCACAGTTGCCATCAAACCATTTTGGAGAGTTCGATCTTTTAGTGAACTGTTGACTTGGTATGAATAAATCCATACCAGCTAGTTTTAAGTCGCAAATGTGGGGCTGGGTAGAATTGGGATCACTAGAGAAGAAAGAATGCCATGGAATGTCAGCAAGATAATTTCTAAATCCATCCCAGTTTGCCCTATCAAAGTGCCATCGGGTCACCCTGAAGGGTTCGGAACTGTGAGGTGTGGGGGACTTAACTAATGAGGCTTTGATGAGATTGTGGTCAGAGGATTCAAGTGGTGACAGTACCTCTATCCTGTATTGATATGGATTATTTGTCAAGAATAAATCCAAGAGATGGGCATTATGGTCAGGATTATCAGGTATTCTGGTTGGTTGCTTTACCAGCTGGGTGAGATTAAACGATTCTGCAAACAGTTCTCACTCTAGACCAGCGTCATTAGCCCTGGCAGAATGCAATAACTATTCAACATTATGTATGTTAAAATCACCCAAAATGGTTACTTCGGTGCTAAGGGCAAGGTTAAAGTTACTCAACTGTGAGTTTATGGAATCAAATATACTGGGTTCCGAGGAAGCATTGGGGGAGCGATAAACTACACGGATATATTTGCTAATATTTTGACACTTTAGTTTATATAATGAGTAATCAAAACTGGATGAAGTGAATTTTAAAATAGTTTCAACTGCATATTGGGATTTGATATAACAACAGGTGCCGCCCTAGTTACGGAAGTTAGACTAAAGGAAAAAATGAACTGAGTTTAAATTTGTGGTAAGGCCGCGAATGTCGGTGAAGAATAAGACCGCACTTTCACTTCTTCGCTGACGAGCATTAGCGGAAATAGTAACAATCGCTGCCGGCACAGTCGCTTGATGGCGACCGGGAGCACCCTGTGCCGCTAGCAATACCCTACCGGTGGTGGCAATCCGAGGTACCACCTCATTTGATAGTAACATTGCAGTGACCATTAATAAAGAGAGTGAAAGAATGTGTGACATGTTATGCGCATCTACTGTGGTGTAGACAGTTGAAGGTAGAGGTATTATCAGAGCATGCTGGCCTACTCTCTGTGTAAGTGAATGCACTGAAAATGTTCAGCAAAGGGAGATGATCAGGATCAAGTCCTGAGGGCTGGTGAAACAGGAGATCCAGCTCTCCCTATCACCAGCTTGCCATCCACCTCGGGAGTACTACCCTGTTCGACTGGTGATATATATATATATATATATATATATATATATATATATATATATATTGTTACGGAACAGAGAAAGATAATGTACACTTTAAGTGAGAATACTAAAAATCACTACTGTCCCGTAAAGTTCCAGGTTCAAAACAAAAGAGTTAGGTAAAATTACAAGTTAAAGTTTAATGCTCAAACTAACAACAAAACATTCAAGACTCATAAGGATAATGTAATGGCAAAAAACAGGTTAAATATATGGTTAACTGCAATAGCCTCTATTAACACGAAATTAGCAAGAGTAAATTTATCTAAGTCAGCCCTGATAAAATGAAAATACACTGGGTAATGCTCAGTTAATGCAAGATAAATTATTACAGATACAAAATGTTATCAAAAATGACTGACACAAAACCTTACATTAATCACAAAAACCTCACTAGGCCTAAGAATTAACACCTTATGCTACACATAAAGGAAGAAAAAATGCAATAACACTTATACTCAAATTACACAGCTGCTAGATGGTTGGAGACTTCCTGAGCACTCACAATAATAACTGTACAGGGGAGGACAGAGATGTGAACAAAATGAGGAGTAGATCTAAGTGGCAATTAATGTAGAGACTGAGCTCATTATATAGGGGCCGGCAGAGCTTGATACAACTTGTAAGAAGGACGCGCAAATGAAGCCATGGGGACAAAGAGTTGACAATCCTGCTCTGAACAATAGAAAGAACGACTTACTCTACTATAAGGGTTGAAGGGGGGAGTGAGGTAGAACACGCTCGTGATCGAACATGAAGCAACTGTACGTTAAAATTACACAAAGGATGATGAAATCATAGGCTATGTAACACCTCCCCACAAAGAAAAACAAATTTACAAAGGAAATTTCTTATTACTCTAAAACAATCTGTCTAAAGTCTAGATAAGCAATCTGCTATAACATTTTCTTTCCCCTTGACATGCTGTATGTCTAATGAATACTCCTGAAGAAGTAGACTCCATCTTGTCAATCTCTGATTTTTATCTTTAAACTTACTAAGGAATTTCAGTGGGTTATGATCGGTATAAATGACTATGGGGTCAAAACCAGAACACAAATAAAATGAAAAATGCTGTAAACCCAAAATCAAGGCCAAAAGCTCTTTCTCAATAGTTGAGTAGTTCTTTTGAGGTGGAGTGAACTTCTTACTGTAATAAGATACAGGGTGTTCAATACCCTGATCATCCTCTTGCAGCAAAACAGCCCCAGCTCCTGTATCACTTGCGTCAACAGCCATCTTAAAAGGCTTAGCAAAATTTGGAGTAGCGAACACTGGCTGACTTAATAGGATAGCTTTAAGTTTGCTGAAAGAGGATTCACAGTTATCGGTCCAGACAAATTTAACTCCCTTTTTCAGTAGGTCTGTAAGTGGTGATACAAGAATAGAAAAGTTAAGAACAAATCTCCTGTAATAACCTACCATTCCCAAAAATCTTTGTAGCTCTTTCCTACTTTTAGGTCTGGGAAGATCACTTATAACCTGAACCTTAGCTCCTGGTGGTGCAACATGTCCATCACCAATTACGTACCCAAGGTACTGAACTTTAGCTTGACCAAACTCACACTTTGATAAATTAGCTACAAGATTAGCCTGAACTAAACGGTCAAGAAATTTACTGACATGGCATAGGTGATCTTTCCAGTTGTCACTGAAGATTAATACATCATCAATATAAACAACACACCCTGCCAAACCCTCTGTTACAACATTCATGATCTTCTGAAATGTGGCTGGTGCATTCTTCATACCATATGGCATTACAGAACATGCAAAAGTCTTTCCTAGTGTTACAAAACATGAGATCTCCCAAGCACGTTCAGTCATAGGTACTTGCCAGTATCCCTTTAACAAATCAAACTTACTTATGTACCTAGCCTTTCCGATCTTGTCTATGCAATCTTCCACACGAGGGAGAGGGTAAGTGTCTCTTTTGGTTATTTGGTTAACACATCTGTAGTCGATGCAAAGCCGCTGTGACCCACCTGGCTTAGGGACTAGAGCGACAGGAGAACTCCACTCGCTCTGACAGGGCTCAATCATCTTGTGGTCCAACAGGTAGCCAAGCTCCTTCTGGATGAGAGGAACTTTCACTGAGTTCACATGGTAAGGAGGCAGTTTAATTGGCTTTGCGTCTCCAACATCGACATCATGCATCAACACAGTGGTTCTTCCTGGAGTGGCACGGAACACTTGCGGGTACTCCTGCAGTAATGCCGAAAACTCCTGCCTTTCCTCGGGAGCTAGATGAGAAAGCTTAGTCTGGAGATCATTCATGATATCAAGATTCTTCCCCAAGCTATCACTCAGGCTCATGCTGCATGGGAGACCTTCACTTGCAGACTCGGGTGGAACAGCTACAGTGCAGACTGAATTATTTTCGTCCCGCCTGTGATATAACTTTAGCATGTTGATGTGACATAGTTGCTTGTTGTTTCTACGATCTGGTGTGGCGATGACATAGTTGACATCACTGAGTTTCTTCTCCACGAAATAAGGACCACTAAACTTGGCTTGAAGAGGTTGCCCATGCACTGGTAGCAGAATCAAAACCTGATCTCCTGGCTGAAAGTGGCGTAACCTGGACTTCTTATCATACCAAGTCTTCATCTTCTCCTGAGCAGCTCCTAAATTCTCTCGCGCCAGCTGTAAAGCAGTGGACAGCCGTTCTTTGAACTTCATCACATACTCCAGCAGGTTGACGTCATCTTCCTCCGACAGCCAGCATTCCTTGAGTAGCTTAAGGGGTCCTCTTACTTCATGGCCAAACAGTAGTTCAAAAGATGAGAAGCCCAGTGATTCATTTGGAGATTCTCTTGCGGCAAACACAACGAATGGAAAACCTTTATCCCAGTCTTTCTGATGTTCCAAACAGTATTTCTTGAGCATCGATTTGAGTGTTTGATGATATCTCTCCAACGCTCCTTGGGTCTGGGGATGGTAAGCTGAAGACGTGATCTGGGAGATGCCCAACTCTTTCAGAGACTGCTTGAAAACATTTGACATGAAATTACTTCCCCGGTCTGACTGTACCTCCTTGGGCAGACCAAACTTTGTGAAGAACCCTAGCATTTCCTTAACCACGTTCTTTGCTGAGATATTTCTAAGTGGAATGGCTTCAGGATAACGAGTAGCCATATCAATCAGGGTCAACACATAAAAAAATCCTGAAGAAGTCTTAGGAAGAGGGCCCACAATATCCACCAACACACGGGTGAAAGGCGCCTCAAAAGGAGGAATGGGAACTAGAGGTGCAACCTTTTTGGTCTGATTACACTTCCCCACAACTTGACAGGTGTAACAAGACTTACAATACCAGGAAACATCCCTGAAGATACCTGGCCAGTAGAAGTGTTTCAAAATGCGTGCCACAGTCTTCCTCACTCCAAGGTGTCCTGCCAAACTGGAATCATGAGCCACTCTAATGATACCCTGCCTACAAACACGAGGGATGACAACTTGATGTACAACCTCCCATTCACAGTCGGCTGATGCTGTTGGGGGTCTCCACTTCCTCATAAGTACTCTTGACTTTATATAATAACAAGTAGAAGCACCAGCTGACTCTTCCTCACTGCAAGCAGAGTTAGCTAGACCTTTCAACTCAGGGTCAGCAACCTGCAACTCAACCAACTCTTGACGAGACAAATTATCAACGCTACGGGGTACTGCCTCATCTGGTGAGTGGTCCAAATTAGCAAGAAAAGTGTCAGCTAGGATAACATCATCATCATCATTATCCTCTAAGTCACCAGTAACTTTAGACTTAGCCCTAGTGACAGCACATGCAGAGAACACATCAGGGACATCACAATCCTGGGACACAGCCACTGGCTCACTAGACAACTGAGGAGCTGGACACACTTGACTTCCACCAATATCATTTCCAAGTAAAGAAAGTTACACCTGACATTGGGAGTGTCTCAACCAACCCAACCATAACGGAACCATTAACAAAACCAGACTCTAAATTCACTCTGCACAGAGGGACAGAGAAGTAATTATTCCCTACACCTTGTAAGATAACAGTTTCATCAGAGGAATTAACATTAGAGCCTAGAACACTGGTCAGCATAAGGGATTGGCAAGCACCTGTATCACGATATATTTTAACTGATTTCCTGTCATTACTGTCCAGAGGACTGACAAAACCATCAGACAGAAAATTAGCACATGAACTCTTGAGAGTGTCACCCACTTTACTGCTCAAAAGAGGAGCTCCATCATGAGAATTTAAGTTACCCCTCAAAGCAGGTTCAGTTAACTCAGTTAAAGAATTCTGGGAACTCTCAAGAGTGGACACTAGACCAATTGACTGAATATTTAAAGACTCCTTTTTGTTCACATCACGCTGTCTCCTGAAACATCTCTCCGTAGTATGACCAAGCTTACTACAATAAGTACATTTACTTTTCTGAAATCTAGAGGTGAAGCTGGTATTTACTTCCTGAGAAACATCATCTTTATTCTCTTTTCCTGTTACCTGTACTCTGAGTAGAGGCAACGTACTTACTCTCAGCTTTCCCTTTTTCTCTAGAATATCTCTTGTGAGTGAGAACATACTCATCAGCTAAAACTGCAGCATCAGACAAATTATCTATTCTTTTCTCATCAAGATATAGGCTTACATCTTTATAAATACACCTTTTGAAGTCCTCCAGCAAAATCATCTGCTTAAATTTGTCAAAATCAGAATCCACATTCTTAGAATTTAACCACTGCTCTAACAGATCTTCTTTGATTTTTGCATACTCAACATGGGATTGCTTATCTTGCTTGTAAGTTGTCCTAAATTTTACTCTATAGGCTTCAGGAAGAAGCTCATAGGCCTTAAGAATCAAGCTCTTAACTACATCATAATTATCAGACTGATCCTGAGGCAAAGATGCATAAGTTACTTGAGCTTTACCGGTGAGAACAGTTTGAAGGAGTATCTGGCCAATACTCCTTAGGCCAATTAAAACCTGTAGCTACCCTCTCAAACAACTGAAAATACTTTGTTAAATCAGATTCATTAAAAGGAGGGACAAGTTTAACATTTTTAGCCACATCAAAATCATCAGAGCTAGATGATCCAGTTCCACCTTGTTTCATGCGATACTCATGGTCTGCCTGAATCCTGGCAAGTTCAACTTGTGCCTGTATCTGTGCCTCCTGAATCCGTGCCTGAGATTCCGCCTCCTTAGCCTGAGACTCAGCCTGCTTAGCATTTGCCTGAAATTCAGCTTCCTTCACACGAGACTCCTGCAGAGCTAGGCTGTAACTTAGCTAATTCAATCTGCGTTTGCTCATTTGGAGGAGTTACATTGAACAAGCTTTCATTAATCATGGCAACAATCTGATCTTTAGACTGATGAGAGCGAACAACAAATCCCAATTGTTGAGCAACAATCTTAAGTTCATTCTTTGTTCTGTTTTCTATATCACACACTGTTTGCACATTTTTACAAAAAATCCCTGGCTTCATCAAGTGTAGAAATAGTAGCCATCATGAATATATCACAGTCACAAAATATCAAACAATATCCTTATGATAATATCCTGAATATCCTGATATGAGGTCGCCAAATTTATGTTACGGAACAGAGAAAGATAATGTACACTTTAAGTGAGAATACGAAGAGTCACTACTGTCCCGTAAAGTTCCAGGTTCAAAATAAAAGAGTTAGGTAAAATTACAAGTTAAAGTTTAATGCTTAAACTAACAACAAAACATTCAGAACTCATAAGGATAATGTAATGGCAAATAAACAGGTTAAATATATGGTTAACTGCAATAGCCTCTATTAACACAAAATTAGTAAGAGTAAATTTATCTAAGTCAGCCCTGATAAAATGAGATACCAGATAATACTCAGTGAATGCCAGATAAATAATTACAGATACAAACTATTATCAAAAATGACTGACACAAAGAACCCCACATGAATTACAAAAACTTCACTAGGCCTACAAATTAAACTTATGCTATACAGTACAAGAAAAAATACAACAACAGTTATACTCAAATTACACACAGCTGCTAGATGGTTGGAGATTTCTTGAGCACTCACAATAATAATAATATCTGTACAGGGGAGGACAGAGATGTGAACAAAATGAGGAGCAGATCTAAGTGGCAATGATGCAGAGACTGAGCTCATTATATAGGGGCCAGCAGAGCTTGATACAACTTGTAATAAGGACGCGCTAATGAAGCGATGGGGACAAACGGTCGACAATCCCGCACTGAATAACAGAAAGGACGACTTACTCTACTATAACGGTAGAAGGGGGGGACTGAGGCAGAACACGCTCGTGATCAAACATGCAGCATACTGTGCGTTAAAATTACACAAAGGATGATGAAATCATAGGCTATGTAACAATATGTATATATATATATATATATATATATATATATATACATATATATATATATATATATATATATATATATATATATATATATATATATATATATATATATATATATATATATATATATATATATATATATATATATATATATATATATATATATATATATATATATATATATATATATATATATATATATATATATATATATATATATAAATATATATATATATCCCCCCCTGGGGAAGGGGGGGATAGAATACTTCCCCAGTATTCCCTGCTTGTCGTAAGAGGCGACTAAAAGGGACACTTTTATCTACATTCTCTTTGCTCTCTTTCTTTCCCTTGTACTTTGTCTGTCCAAACCCTCTGCATTTTACTTTCATTTAGTTAATTTCCTCTCTCCACTGTCTGGTTCCTGGAGCCACTGGCATTGGCTCCAGGGTAAAATATTTTTCTGCCTAAGAAATCTTGATGAACTCTGGTGACGAAGCAATGGCCCTCAGTTCCCTGCAGCCCTTAAGTGGGCAGGGGGTGCTAAGAATCCCACGGTTTAAAAATAAGTTCATACATCCAAAACGAACCTTAAGAATAGGAAGCTGGAATGTTCGAACTCTCAATCAGGCTGGTAAAATGGAAGAACTTATTTCAGTGTTCAAGGAATAGAAGGTGGATATTTGTGCTCTTACAGAAACGAGGTTGCTTGGAGTTGATAAAATGAATTTGGAAGATGGTATTACTATGTTGGTTTCTGGTAGGAGTGATGGAAATCATTACCAAGGAGTAGGCTTACTGCTGAGTAGAGATGCTTGTGGGGCAGTGTGTGAGTTTGGACCAATTAATGAGCGCTTGATTTGTGCTCGTTTTGAGTCTGACCATGGTGATGTCAGTGTGGTTGTGGGGTGCGCTCCGACGGGTGGGGTTGCTGATGAGATGGGGGATGACTTTTGTGAGAGGCTGCGGGATGTGGTGAATGGAGTGGCAGGACATGATGTGTTGGTTTGCATTGGTGATTTTGGTGCGATTGTTGGCAGTAGTGGGGGTGGCTTTGAGGATTGTGTGAGTGGGGGGGGGTGTTGGTGTAGGGAGCGAGGGTGGGGTGCGACTTGGAAGCTCTTGTTTGGCAAGTGACCTAATAATTGGTGGAACTGTCTTTGAGCATAGAAAAATACATGGGACTGCTTGGATTTCGCCATGTGGTAGGTATTGTGACCAGATTGACCACATTGCAGTTGGCAGGGGGCATGGGGGTTGTTTGCGGGGTGTTTGCGTGCGGAGGGGGGCAGATGTGGGTGGTGATCGTCAACTTGTTGTGTCGAAGATTGGAATGAAACTTGAGAGAAACGTTAATGGTAGTTGTACAGGAGGTGATAATTATGATTTGGATGAGCTGAGAGGTGGTGAGAGCGCGGGGGAGGGGTTTCGGTGGGAATGTGGGAACAGGTTTCTAGTCCTGCGGACTTTGGTGGAGTCTGAAGACAGTGATATTAATCAGGTGTGGAGAGAGGTAGGAGAGGTTTTGCGTGGGGGTGCTGAGGTTACTGTTGGGAAAGGGGGAGAGGTGAGGGGGAGAGGGTGGATGTCAGATGAAACGTGGAATGCGGTTCAGAAGGGGAGGGAGGCTGGGTTGAGAAGTGAAGAACAACATGTTGATGGGCAGGTGGTTGAAGTACTTGGAGCAAAGTACTGGAGTTTACATTCTGAAGTGGAAAGACTCTTTAGACGTGATGGGGGGAGACTATATGGTGAAGGGGCGACAGAGACAGAAATTAAATTAAATAAGGGTGACGGTCAGAGCGTGGGAGCAGTGTATCAGGCCGTAGGGGAGTTAACTGGGACCGAAGAGAGAGGGAAGGGAGTGCCTGTGCGAGATGGAAGTGGTGATTTGATGACTGGAGATCTGGCTATGGAGGGAAGGTGGAGGGAGCACTTTGAGTCTGTTCTGGATAGACCGGTCCCAGCTGGGGAGGACATTTTGCCAGCCGAGAGAGATTTGCAGATGGAAGCGGGGGGTGAGACTTTGGAGGAGGTGGCAGGGTCTGTGGGGGTGTTAAAGAGTTTTCGGGCCCCAGGAGAGGATGGAGTATTCCCTGAAGTGCTTGGGGTGGAGGGTGGCGAGTTGATTAGTGCGCTTTTGAAGCTTTTTGGTGTGGCTTGGGATGGTGGTGGAATTCCAGAAGAGTGGAAAAGTGGAGTGATTGTGGAAATGCCAGGGAGGGGAGATTTGGATGTGTGTGGCAATTGGAGGGGGGTGACTTTGACACCTGTGGTTGCAAAGGTCTTTTCCAGGGTCTTGTTGGGCGGGATGGAGCCAGTGGTTGATGGGGTTTTGGGAGAGGAACGGGCGGGATTTGGAAAGGGTCGAGGTTGTAATGATCAGATTTTTGTTGTGGGGCATCTGGTGCAACAAGCTAATGAGATGAAGATGCCACTTAGTATGTGTTTTGTGGATTTTGAAGGGGCGTTTGGTAGTGTTTCGCGTGGAGCTGTGTTGAAAATTGTGGGATTCTGTGGTATACCAGAGGAGTTTGTAAGTATTGTTGGGGGCTTGCATGAAGGTGCTTTTTGTGGGGTAGTGGTGGGTGGTTCTTTGAGTGATCCATTTCGGGTTGGGTCAGGAGTGATTCAAGGAGGAGTTCTTTCGCCATTGTTGTTTGTTTTGGTTATGGATTGTGTTGTGAAGGGGGTTGTAAGGAGAACAGGTGCAGGAATTGACTGGAAGGAGAATGGGAAGCTGATGGATTTGGACTATGCTGATGATGTTGTGCTGATTTGTGGAAGTGTTTGCGAGATGCAGAGGGTGGTTGGTTGTCTGGTGGAGGAGGGGGAAAGGGTGGAATTGGTGATGAATTGTGGAAGGACTGAAGTTATTGGTGTGAACGTGGAGAACCGGGTCGATTGTGTGATTGGGAATAATGTGGTGAAGAATGTAGAAAACTTTAAATATCTGGGAACGATTGTGTCATCTAATGGATCGTTGGACGGTGAAGTTGGGGAGAGGATTGGACGGGCTTGGCGAGCTGTTGGAATGTTGAAGTCTGTTTGGGGTGGTGATGTGCTTTCGGTACATGCTAGAGTGAAGGTGTACGGGTCCATGGTTGGACCAATTTTGATTTGCGGGCATGAGTCGTGGTGCAGTGCAGTTGCAGCAGATCGGAGAGTGTTGGGATTTGGGAATGGGATGCTGAGAGGGATTCTTGGGGTGGAGTGGCAAGACAGAGTTGCAAATGCAAGAGTGGGGGATGTTGCGAGAGTGGCACCAGTTGGTGAATGTGTGAGACTGTCTCGCTGGAGGTGGCTGGGGCACGTGTGCGGAAGGGAAGGTAGTTTAATACAGGATGTGCCAGAGTGGACTGCTAGAGGAAGAAGAGGTAGAGGTAGGCCGAGGGGAAACCTGGTTGAGGACAATGAAAAAAGAAGCAGGAAAGGAGTGTCGGTGGGCCCTGAAGGAGATGGCAAGAGACAAATATTGGTGGAGAGACTTCATTGAGGCCCTATGCATCCCGTGGGGTGCCACAGGAAATGATTGATTGATTGAAATATATATATATATATATATATATATATATATATATATATATATATTTGGGGGGGGGGCTTGCTATGGCCAGACCATTTAACTCGGCTTATAGATAACCCCATCCTCATACTGAGGTCTAGACGCATTCTCCATTTATCCATTCAAAATATTGAGGGTCATCTTATCTTTTGATAGCAACGACAAGACGATTTTTTTTCTTTAATAGGAAAGGAGAGACCCCTCGTAGTGAGTTTCCTTTAAGAACATCACTCGTTTCTCTATTCACTTCTAGTTCCATCAGACTTTCTTTCTATTTAAGTAGTATTTCTTGCACTGAAGCATCTGTTGAAATTTTAAGTAACACGGTAGTAAATATTTTGACAGGATACTGAAATGGGGCCAGTATATTCGAGTTTTCGAATGATTGCTAGCACTTCTCCTATACCTAAGTATTGCGCATATGAACATTTAGTAATCTCCATTGTGAATCTATATTCTTTTATCCAAATACTATGCACAAATAACACAAAGATATAATATAATGCTATATGCTTGTGCTAGGAAGGTTCTTGTACCCATAAGAATGCGAGCCAAGATCCATAATAACATGCAACCCTCTGATAAGAATATGATATTTTGGAAGGAGGTATTGTAGTGAGAGAAGAAGGTGATGTGGCAAAGGATATTGTGTTGGGATACGAGTACTGAAGGAGAGTAAAGATGTTGCAAGAGGATGTGGGGAACGAGAGGGTTGTGGTGTTGTGAGAGAGAGGTGATGTTATGAAGTGTTTTGAGAGACGTAATGTGATAAACTCTTCACTACGTTCACGACTTTCTTGTTTTATTTATACTGTTTCCAGTTTACTTTAATTCTGCATTGAAAAACATGTCTCAGTGACCTCTTATATTCTCCTATTCATGCAACCACCAGACTATTTTATGTAGCTCATAAGAGGTACAGGTACACATATAGTATAACAGTTCAATATATTACTGAAAGATTAAAATTCTGTGAATGTGATGTGGTGTTGTTTTGTGAGAATGAGGTAATGTTATTGTGATGTTGCTTTGTGAAGTCAGTACATGTGGAAGTTTAAGTATCGTGAGTTTGCTGGAATATACATGTTGTGAGATATCACTTTTAATACCAAGGTAAGAGCACCACCCCACCACCACCACCATCCCTGCCCACACTAGCCAGTGTTGGCTGCCTGATGGACGAGAGTCTGCAGCAAATCACAATGTTCATGCATGAACTGGGACCCTCTTGAGGTGTAGCCCAACATCACTATCATTAGGAGCAAATTTAGCACAGAGTACCGTATGAAATTTTACTATTACACTTAATTCTATATGTATATAACTACGTCAGATAAATCCATGCACGTAACTTCTGTCCTTGAGCCTCACTACACCGAGGTGGATATTAAGGAAGAGCTATCTGCTCTAACGAGAGAAATTTTCCACCTGCATCCTGGTACAGCTGGAAATGATGTACAACCACTTTTTTTTTAGCTATTTTATGACGACCTCAATGTACAACACTATATGACAAAGGAAACTCATCTGAATTTATTTTGATTAGACGATATATAACGATAAAAAATTCGAACAAGAAAATATGAGTATAAAATCAGCATAGAAATTCCGAGAGAGAGTGAGAGAGAGAGAGAGAGAGAGAGAGAGAGATGTGAACAGTTGAAGAAAAAAACAATGAGTGGCGGCTTAGAGTATCATTAGAAACAGATGATCAAAGAGCTTGAAGGTATTTTTGTGACAGTTGCTCCTGACAAAATGTGGAAATTGGCGTCTGACAGTAAACGGATTTCGCATACACCAACAGGTCTTGTGTATATAATTATGTGTATAGTACATCAGTTTTTAGTTGTTTTCTAGTATTGCATGAAAGAGTAGTTGATTTTGTGTGTATCTGCAAGAAGGTTTTCGAATTTTTTAAAAATTAATTTATCCTTTCTTTGCGATGACACTTTATATATGTTCTTCTTGCTACTGCCACACGTTCATATTAATTTTTCAATAGAGATGCCTCATCATAAAGGAGATTTCTTTCCCTTTACCTTTACCGAAGTGCCGGTCATGTGACATTAGCGGCCATGGAGCACCATCTTCCTCTATCCTCAGCTATCCTGATTAACTCCACATTCCTGATTCTTTCTTGTAAATCGCTTCTTATACAAAGGAGATATCAGGTCTCCAGTAACCCTTCAGTTTTGTTACTTTTTGTTTTTGTTTTACAAAGTAGGCCACCACTGAACAATTTTATTCATCATAAGAAAAATTCTTCGCCATAAAACATAAAGTAGGAAGGCATAAAAAAATCAGAATAATCGAAAAGAAAGGCAGAGTAAGAGAGAAAATGTTCACAGACTTACGAGAGGTACTAAATGACAAAAAACTGAAAGATACAGTCAAATGAGAACAACAGTGTGAAAACTGATGAACAATGAAAACTAGAGGAGAGAGATAAAAGAAATTTGTAATAAAGAACATGAATATAAGAAAAAAAATAATATGGGAAAAGGAGGGATGGAATGATCGTGGGGGGGGGGGGTGACACGGGTGGATAGTGGAAGTAAGGCAAGCAGGGGACGATGCAAGAGGGAATGGATGCTTTGATTAGACAGGAGAAACAAATTGAAGAGGAATTAGAACAACTTCAAGAATAACCAGAAGCAGACCAAAAAGTGGAAGAAATGAGCATGGATAAGAGTATAATGTAATTGTCTTAATGTATATTTAGTTGCATTCCTTTTTTTTTTTTCATGAATTCGAATTCCACATGGACTCCTCTCAGTATTTTATTCATTTGCCATTTCACCTTAACTTAGATATTTCCTTATAGACTCAGTATATTCTTATTAACAGACCACAACCACTTACTATTCATACTATTATATTATCTTCTTACTATCCACTTACAGTGTAAATATGATACTAGTATGTTAAAAATCTTTTCATAATTTCTTCATCTCATCTCATGTCGTGAGACATATCGTCTACCCGGAGAAGAACTGTGATGAATATGTTTTAATGTATAGCTAGTTGTACGATGTAGTTGTAGAAATGCAAAGCGTGGCGATTGAGAAACCTGTTGTGGCCATATTAGAGTATTTGCAAGTTCAGTGAAACGTTGGCAAAACGTGACTAACTCGTGAATACTCTGTGATGCAGGCTCACTCTCAGGGTAGCGGCAGTAGCAGAAAGATCTTCACACAACACAGATGACAGTAGCTCCAAGTTCAGTAAATCAAGAAACCATTGTGATGGAGTTTCACAACGTGCACCTGATGTATTTAACTACTAATTTTACACAGCTCCTGTCACAACTACCCACCACGAATCATCTAGAAGAGATTGGGAAGGCAAGATAATCAGTATGGAGTTATATGAAAGGACAGAGGAGCAAGGAGAGAAAGAGGGTGGCAGGATTGTAATGGAGAGGTGGGGTTGGTATGGGGAGGATTGGAAGTCGGATGAAAACGGGGGAGCGGAGAAAGGAAGGCGAAGGTATGGAGAATAAAGGGGTATGAATGTAATAAATGGAGAGAAGAAAACAGGGAGAGGAGGATGGATGGGTTATTGGTGGCTGGAACTTCTATTGTTGACCACCCAGCCTTACACCGATAAATGATCTGCATGACATTACGATTTCCACATTCTCTGGGGAAGGTGGTCGGAACATCATTCACTCACTTGCAGTGGTCCCTACTTCTTTCTTAGGTGATTTTGCACTGATGACAAGCCCATTGTAATGTTTCTTGTGACTCATGAAGTCATTTACAATGCCGAATAATAACTATACGAGTATAATGAAATAACGGGATGACATGGAGCATTCTATGATGCAGTATAATGCAGCGTCCATTCAGGAACCATACCTCTTCATTCTTCTCTATGCCCCGCTGTGGTGAAGCGTTGTCCACATGAGAACAACAGTTCACTGCACGGGTCGGCCCAGCATTTTTTTTTTTTTTTTTTTTCAGATGAACAGAGGAAGCAAAAGGAAACTAAATACAAATTCCTTACACCAGACTACAGGCCTCCTCCCCTCATGTAGAATCTGTAATAGTTGGACTTGAACTTCTGTAGGTTGAAGTTTTGGGGAACTCTAATCCGGGGAAGCGATTTCCAAAGAGATGCAGTTCTGGGAATACATGGATCCTGATAGGCAGAAGTTCTGCAATATGGGAATTTAATGGTCAAATTATGAACGCTACCAGATGCCCATGTAACATGGAGGAAGGTAAGATGATGTAGAGCAATGGGTACAACTTCGTCTGAGCATTTGCCATAAAAATATCTGTAAAATAATGCAAGGAAGGTAACATTCCTTCTTACTTGTAGGGGAGGTAGTTCATTATTTTGTAATTACTGAGTTATTCATAATTCTGACAATTTTGTTTTGAATTTTATCCTATTGTTTTAGTTCAACCTCTTTACACCCACTTCACAAGGGTGACCCATATTGAAGGTGAGAGTGCACATAACTCTTGTAAATTATAGTAAACTGCTCGTCAGTGAAGAAGAGACGGATTGTGTACACCAATCCAGGTTTCTTTGAGGCGGTTTTAGGAAGTGACCTAACATGAGAGGTCCAACTGACCGCCTTGTTAAGAGAAATACCGAGAATTTTAATATTTTTAGAGATAAGAATATTGTTTGCAATGAAGTAATATGGGAATCAGACAATTCCTGTGTTTTAGTAAGCTGGATATCTGGTTTTCCTAAAATGGAATGAGATAATGTTATTTTTTCCCCATTTAGTGATCTTACACAAGTCTGGATTTATGGAGATTGCTGCGCTGAGTTGGGGGATAGAAATATCACATTTTGAGAAAGGGTGTTTAAGTGTGAAGAAAGTGTAAAGAGTTGAGTCATCAGCAAATGAATGAATGGGATCCAAGGTTAGAGCCAGGACTGATCCTTGTGGCACTCGGGCATTAACTGAGTGGAAATTGGAATATATTCATCTACAAATAATCTTATCTATTTGTTGGTGATATAAGAGGAAGTCAGTTGGACAAAAGATGGCAGACTGTAGCACAGGAGTTCGTAAAACAGGGAGAGGTGCCACAATCGGTCAAAAGCTTTATGAATATCAAAGGCTACTGCCTGCAGTTCTTTATGTTAGTCAGTTGAATGATGGATGATATAAGAAACGATATTAAATATAACAACAGTGTATCTTTCGTAGCGAAAACCGTAGCCTGTCGCCAATTGCTGTGTTGAATTCAAGGAGTTTAATAATATGCTTATTAATGACGATGTCAAATACTTTAATAAGAGACGATGTGACAGCTGTTGGTCTATATTCACAGGGATCAAAGGAACTTCTTTTTTAGATTTGGGTAGATGTTGCCTTCTTCTCATGAATTACAGAATGAAAAAATACGTATGCAATCTAAATAATTTAGCTATAGTAAGAGGAAGTTCTGGGGAACCTTTTTTTTTTTTATTCTAAATTATTGGAGGAATTCCATCTGGGCCTGGAGCTTGATGATTGGTAAATTGTTTAGGAAATATTTTACGTATCTAGTCTGTACCTTTAGTGTAGCAGTTTCGGGTGAGTCAAGTACTACTACAGGAACTTCCTGGCTGACCTTCTGTAAGGTAGAGTTTCTGGCAAACGTGTTGGGAAGAATGTTAACTTTTCCACGTAGGTCATGTACAGTGTTTCTGTTCGAAGATTTTAGTGGGAAATGGGTGATGACATGTTAAAGTTAACAGTGAAAAAACTGAGGGTAGACCAAAATACTGTTATCACTGGGAATATTTAATTGCATGGATGCTTGTTTGTGAAGAAAGTTTGATTTGCAGAGATTTATTGTTGCTTTTCCATGGTTCCTAGCAATTTAAAAGTGATTGAGGGATTCAGTACTTTTTAACTTTAAGAGTTATATTGTAAAGTCTTTTGGGTCTTTGCTTAGGCACAATTACTGTTGCACCATTTTCGGGAGTCCGATCTCTTAGTAAATTGTTGGCTGGGTATGAACAGTTCCATGCTGACTTGTATTAACTCGTTATTGTGAGACTGGGTAGAACTGATGTCAGAAGAGAAAAATTCATTCTTGGAATATCAGCTAGATAATTTCTAAATCAATCCTCGTCTTCTCTATCAAAGTTACATCTAGTCATCCTGATTGCTTCAGAACGGGGAGGTTTGGGGCAACTGACGGATGAAGCTTTGATGAGACTTTGGTCGCAGAACGCAAGTGGCAATAGTACCTCTATCCTGCAGTTGTCTGGGTTATTTGTCAGAACTAGTTCCACGAGACAGACGCTGTGGTTCGGATTATCTTGTATTCAAAGGTGGTTGTTTTACCAGTTGGGTAACAGTAAACGATTCTGCAATCAGCTCGAGTTCCAGACTAGTATCATCAACCCTTGCAGAAAGCAATAACCATTCTGCATTATGGACGTTAAAATCACCCAACATGGTAATTTCAAAAGTAAGGATGATAAGGTATGTCATCTGTGTGGATAATGAGTCAAATACATTGGGTTTTGATGAGGCATTGGGAGAGAGATAAACGATACAGATATATATATTTGATTATAATGAGGAACTTTAGTTTGTATAATGGGTAATCAAACTTAGTGTAAGTGAAGTTGATGAGTGTGTCATTTGCGTTTTTTGATATAGCAACAAGTGCTACCCTTGTTACGGAAGTTTGCGAGGTGATGGTAACCACAAAAACTGAATTAGGATAAGTCAGTAGAAGGAAAGATTTGGGTTTCTGTGAGTAATAGGACTGAATGGCATATGTATTCAAGGAAGAAGTAAAAAAAAACACACAGTTTGGTAATTCTATAATAATTTAAAGGTATTACCATTTTCCCTGGAGATCTCGAAATCGCTTTACAGGTCACACCATTGTCGTATCGTTTGATCTTACTGCTTTCAAAGACGTGTAATAAAGGCGGCACGCAAGGACGCAGTCTGTTGGACCCCAGTGAACACTCAGACCAACAGATCTCTTTCCGTGAAGTACCATTACATCAGTACTTTTAATCTTTGGCCGTACAGAATAATACTGAAAAAAATTGATGTAAAGTTGGTTCCTTCAGTTAGTCATATCTATCTATCTATCTATTGTCAGATGCCTTAATCCTATATTGGGTGGCCACAAACAAATCGCCGTCACGTAGCCCTGTACCCCGCCATTTCACTGCCCTGCTCCCAACTCACACACCCCTCTCTCATATAGCTCTCCACTCCATCCCTCGATCTCATCCTTGGCCTCCGCCTCCCCTCCTCCCCTTCCACCTCACTGACATACACTCTCCTCGATAGTCTCTCACTCTCCACATGGCCAAACCACCTCAGTGTGTTTCTCTTACGTAACGCTTCCCATCACATCCACATCCACACCACAACGCTCCTTCACATCCTCATTTGTCAATCTGTCTCTCCATGTGACTCCACATGCTCCTCTTAAATAACTCATTTCCACAGCTCTCACTCTTGACTTGTGTCCCTCCAACAACGTCCAAGCTTCACTTCCATACGTTGAAGTCGATATCACAGTACTGTCACGTAGTAACTTTTTCACTGCCATGCTCATTTCCCTGTTTTTTATCACTGCTTTCAAGGAATCAGCAACCTTTCTTCCATGTTGTACCCTTTCAAGCACTTCACCCTGCAGACTTCCATCCTTACTCATCACACTACTGATGCACTTAAATGTACTCACATTTTCCATTTCCTCCTCATCCAGCCTCACTTTACATTCACTGACTTCACTTCTCTCGAAAACCATAACTTTACTCTTCCCTACATTCACCTTTAGATTCCGTTTCTTACACACTTTCCCAGACTCATCCACCAAGCCTTGCAGCTCCCCTTCGTCTACATTTAACAACACAATATCATCTGCAAACAACAGTACAGGAAGTTTCCAAACACTGCCCTCTCTCTTTAGGGCCACTCCAACATCCATTGCCCTACCTTGTATCTCTTGCGTAACCTCATCCATGTATACTGTAGATTGAACAACCATGGAGACATGACACATTCCTGTTTCAACCCAACCTTGAAATAGAAAAATTCACTCAGTTCACTATCCACACTCACAGCAGCCTTAGCACCCTCATACATACTCTTCACAGCATTCAAGAACTTCCCATCTACTCCTTATATTTTTAATACCTTCCATAATCCTTGTCTATCTACCCTCTCATATGCTTTCTCCAAATCCATGAAAGCCGCAGACAAAATCTTTCTCTTCTCTAGAAACTTTTCCACTATAGATCTAAGAATGACTATCTGATCTACACAACCTCTTCCCTTCCTAAAAGCTCCCTGTTCTTCTCCAACTAATTCCTCTGTTATATCCCTAACTCTGTCAATGAGTATCCTACCATACATCTTTTCCTATCACACTAAGAAGACAAATGCCCCTATGATTACCACACACTTCTTTTTCCCCTTTCCCTTTGTACAAGGGAATAATTGTACCTGATTTCCAATCCTCCGGGACTCTACCTTCCTCCCAAGCCAAACTGCACATCTTCCACATCCATTCTACTACTATCTCTCCTCGTGCTTCAGCATTTTACCACACATTCCATCAATTCCTGGGGCTTTCCCCATTTTAACTATCTTCATTGTTTCTACAACTTCCATCCCACTGATTTCTTCCTGTCTTCTCACCTCCCTCCTTCTCCCAGCCATTCCCCAGCCACTTATACTCGCATTACTTTCATTCTCTATGTTTAACAGTTCCTTCAAGTGTTCTCTCTATCTGCTCCCTTTTTCTTCCTTCTCCACTAGTAATCTACCATTTTTTTTTCACTCCCCTACAAACTTCATTGCCACACTGTCTAACTCTCTTTAACTCTTTCCTGAATATTTTCTTACGCTCCCTCCGCTTTACACTCAAATTCCTTCGAAATTCCTTTGCATTATATTCTCATTATCGCCAGATCATTAAATTCAGTTTAGGAGAGTTCCTTCAATATGACGGGGTGAGAAGCAATATAGGTTTTCTCATCAATATTTGGATGCGGTTGTCATTTTTATTCTCTCTTTCACCAGATAACTTTATTCAACTTTAAGGAGAAACCTCGTAAAGGAAGGATTGAGTTTTCGTTTCCGTACTTCATTACTGTTCTTGGCCTACCTTTTTCATTCCATGTCTTAACCAATAAATGTCTTCACGTCCTTACTACACTATCACAGTACAATGCATATCAGCTTAATTATCACAACACCATCACACCACACGGCCATACCATAGTACACCACCACACCACACTGCCATACCATAGTACACCACCACACCACACTGCCATACCATAGTACACCACCACACCACACTGCCACATTACAACACAAAACTACCACACTACATTAGGGAGGTTATTCTCTCTGGCATGGAAACATACTGTGCATTCCTTTCTCATATCCTTTGACTAATGAAAAGAAAAAAAAATTGGTTTAATCACGATCGTTCTAATGCAATTCGCAACAATGAGAAGGCCTACTAAAGATACCGAAGCCAACCCACTCCTGAATCCCATCCCTTATATGTTTCTGCCCGGAATCGTGCTAAGTTTGTTCTTCGCCCTGCTAAAATGCTCTGAACTCTGCGCATCGAATTCTTCCCGCTCTTTCTGGCACCTTACCAAAAACCTTTGTAACAACTGATCCTTCTCTCCTCTTTTCCATTCTGATGGCTCTTTAGCCATTTATTCTACTGATAAAGCAGAACTCCTCGCTCAGACATTTTCCTCTCATTCCACCGTAGATGATTCCAGTGCTGCTCCTCCAGCACTTTCCCCTCTGACTTCCTCATGGCTGACATTGAAATTTCTCCAGTTGATGTATTTTCTGCCATCACTGGCCTCAGTACTAATAAGGCATATGGGCCGGATGGGGTCCCTCCATTTGTCTTCAAGAACTGTGTTTCTGTGCTTACACGCTGCCTAGGTAAACTCTTTAGTCTTTGTCTATCAGATTGCACCTTTCCTTCTTGCTGAAAGTTTGCTCTCATTCAGCCAGTCCCAAAGAAAGGTAACCATTCCCAGCCCACTAACTATATCCCCATTTGCTTTAACATCCTGTGTTTCAAAAGTTTTCGAGTTTATTCTTAACAGAAAAATTTTAAAGCATCTTTCCTATCAGAATCTCCTTTCTGATCATGAGTATGGGATCCGCCAGGGACGCTCCACAGGCGATCTTCTCATCTATCTTTCAGATTTCTCGTCATCCTTCTTCCGGAACTTTGACGATCTCAAAGGCTTTCGATCGAATCTGCCATAAATCCTTAATTTCCAATCTGCCCATTTACAGTTGCTATCCTTCTCTCTTCGCCTTCATCTCTAGTTTCCTTTCTGGTCGTTTTATAGCTACTGGTGTAAACGGCCACTGATCTCCTTGTGCCATCAATAGTGGTGTTCCTCAGGGCTTTGCCCTATCACCAACTCTCTTCTTTTTAATCATCAGTGGCCTAAGCTGTACAACTAACCCTAGCCATTCATTTGCTGATGACTCAACCCTTCACGTTTCCATATGCTTTCATCAGTGCCCATCTCAGCAGCTACTTCAACAAACAAGTGGTGAGGCTATGGCACACCTAATGTCTGACTTGGCTCATATCTCTGATTGGGGTAAAAATAATCTTTTTGTTTTTAATGCATCAAAAACTCACGTCATACATCTATAAACCTGTCAAAATCTTCCACAGGAGTACCCTCTAATATTAACAATATCCAGCTCAATCTTGCAACATCTTTAAACGTACTTTGGGTTTCATTCTCTCGGGAATTATCTTGGAAAGAACATATTACCTTTCTTGTACAATCTGCTTCCAAGAGATTAGGTGTACTAAGCCGACTCTGTGCTTTCTTTACCCCTGAACAGTTGCTGACTTTATACACGGGTTTTATTCGCCCCTATATAGAGTATAACTCTAGTGTGTGGGGAGGCTCCCCACATTCAGCTCTTCTCAACAAGGTAAAGTCAAAGGCTTATCATCTTATTAACTTGCCTCCTCTTATCGGCTCCTTTCATCCACTGTCTCTTCTCCACATTGTTGCATCCTCATCCATTTTCTGTCGCTACTTCAATGGTCACTGCTCCTCTGAACTGTCTGCCTGCATCCATCACTACGACGGGCGCATAGCACCCGTCTAGCAATAAACTCCCATCTCTTTCCTGTCCAACTCGCTAATGCGAGAATTAACGGTTACTCCTAGTCCTTCGTGTATGCAACAGGTCAACTATGGAACTGTCTCCCTCTGTCTGTATTTCTTCCCGCCTATGATCTCCAGTCTTTCAAACGCAAGGTGTCCAGGCGTCTGGAAAAGAGCGGTTCTTGAATTTGGCTCTCTGTTATCTTGCTTTTTTTTTCTTGGAGGAAACGATTTGTAGGCTGCAGGTTTTTAGTTCCTTCTTCCTTGCATTAAAAACAAAAAAAACCTACGCTACTATACCAAACCAAAGGAACATACCACACTATACCACGCCACACAACAAAGCACAATACAGCACCACAAAGCAGCGCACCACACCACACCACACTGCAACACACCATAACACCGCTCCACACCATATCCAACCACACGATACCACACTGCAACACAATATAACATCGCTCCACACCATACCCTACCACACGATACCACACCACACCGCACTCCTCCACACAGTCCTCCACAAAACACCACACCCACCACTCCACACCAAAACCAACAACAAGAGCAATAACAACAACACTTGATTCCCCACGCCTTGAAATAGCATTTCTCATCAAACTATGCTGCAGTGTACTGTATACCATTCCAGTCATAGTCCGACATTCCAGCTTACACAGTGACATCTAACATACCCTGTTTTATGACTCCATCACTGGTTACTGTATACTGGCAGAGAGAGTGAGAATATATGGTAAAGAACGATGATATAGTTTCTTGCTAAGACCTAATTCATGCCTGAGGATAGTAACAGATGTTTCAACGTTGTGTTGTTATCTTTCCCTTCGATGATGATGATCATGATGATGATGATGATAAAACGTACTTAAAATGAAAAATTGGGTGGCAGAGGTGCTGAAGATGATTAGAAGAGAGAGAGAGAGATGACACAATGCCGACATTACCTAATTCTGTGCTAGGGGTATTATCCCTGTGACGACCAGTGTCACTCACGAGTGACGGTAAGGAAAGAGAAGTGAAGGGGCGCGTCAACAAAAGGCCTAGAGAAATGGGAATAAAGGTGCGGAAGCAAATGCATACAGAGTGAGGAGAGAAGACAAGAGGAAAACAGAAATGTGAGATATGTATAGGAAATAGGGATGAAAATATATTAGAAGGAGAGGCGGATGTGGGAAGAGGGACATACGGGACACTACTTGAGGTGACTACGGACCGTGTGCTATTTAGCATGGGAGGATTGGTAGTATAATTTCTTTACCGATTTATTGTACATAACGGACTTTAGTCTCCTCTCGTACAATACTCACGTTCTTTTTATGTCGGCTTGGTTTAATTCATAACAAACAAAAGGATATGGAAGAGCAAGGTGTTGAATAATTCGCTAGAGGAGAGGTGTTACAAGATTACCAAAGCCACTTAGAATACGACCCTATGTGATGGCGAGAATTTGAAGATAATTAGGTTAGAAAGGTAGAGGAGGTGTGAAAGTGTGGAGAGAGAGAGAGAGAGAGAGAGAGAGAGAGAGAGAGAGAGAGAGAGAGAGAGAGACAGACAGACAGACAGACAGACAGACAGAGACAGAGACAGAGAGACGGGCGGTGTGTGAGTAAAAGACAGTGAAAGAAGTGAGGGTATAAAGGATGAGGATGTTGTTGTTAAATAATCCCGGTCTGTCTGGCCGGGCAGACCCATCAACTGCAGGCAATCAAGTGCCTCTGCAGAGAGGTCGCGTGCAATAAACCGATGTACCCTTATGGCGGAAATCACCTTGACACAGTGCGGGGCGTGGAAGAGTGTGAAGGTTTGGTTCCCGAATAGACGCCGCAGTTGCGTCTCTAGATCCAGTTAACAGTAGCACCATAGTAGGTTCCACACCATCGCATTATTTGGTTAGGCTATAGGGTTACCACCCAGCGAAGTGAAAGGTTTCCCAGGTCAGAGGAAACCATTATGATTGCCACTCAATATAGAGTCACCTGAAGTGGAAAAGAGTAATGAACAGTGACAGGAAAGGTGGGAAAAGGCATGCGCAGATAAAAAATGACAAAGTTAATGCATGAACTAGGCTCACCACATCAAGTGAATGGATGATTGTTGCCACCACTTAGCACCAGGGTGACTGGAAAGGCGTTAGAGTGAGGGTGAGGGTAAGGGTGTGAGGTTGGAAGGAAGGTTTAAGGTAAGGAAATATGAAAATACAAAAAAAGAAAAAGAAACAAAATCCACGTTTTTTTTTGTTTTCAACTTTTTTCTCCTTTTTACATCCAGGTTGCAGTAAAATATCATGTGGCGAGGCTCAATTCAAGTGTGTGAATTGGCTGGGTTCTGTTACAATAGAAAGACAAGCAATGGCTGGGGTGAGACAAAGGCCGCACTGTTCTTTTATTTTATTTTATTTTTTTCTTTTACGATGAGACTAGTTTTTGTGCCGGCCAATTAAAGAGCACCCCCAACGAGGTATAAAAGTGAGTCTGTAGTCATTTGGATTGTGTGTGTGTGTGTGTGTGTGTGTGTGTGTGTGTGTGTGTGTGTGTGTGAGAGAGAGAGAGAGAGAGAGAGAGAGAGAGAGAGAGAGATTTGTGTAAGACTAGAATGTGAATAGAGTGGAAAACTTTACCAATGGTTTATATTTCGTAACATCTCTTTCTTATGCACTTTTTTCTCATCCCTTTATACTCTCCTGCATATTATTGATGAGATCGATGAGGAATATGAAAAGGTATTAATTACATGCAAGGCAATATTAAACCTCTTATGAACAGGACAAATCTACCAGTGGATTGCAGCTTCAGCCATACGGTTTTACATTCAGCTAGACATGAGTCATAGGAGCCTGAGAGTTAATAGTGTCACCATTTTCCCTGTCATGATCGGGTCAACTCTAGTATTATATTCCAGGTAACGCCACACGATTTGTTTATTTTTAGCTAAGGCTTAACCGTAGCAGCCTGGGAGCTAATGCTGCCATCATTAACACTATCATGTTAGTGACAACTCTATAGTCGCGGCGCGCGACTCTGAGGTTGTTGTTATCGTGCTCTGGCAACCTACCATTCAAAAGCGCGTCTGATTTCGTGTATAATATGAGACGCATGTTATTCATGTACAATATGTTCGTGTAATTCACCGGGTCGGTCAGGATCACTTGATAGTCGTGATCGTCAGCTTTTACCCTCCCGGAAGGGAGCTGAGAGCTCATATAGTCCGATCTAAGGGCAAGGCTGTGACCTTCACACACGCACACACCCGTCCCCTTCTCAAGGGGGACAGTAACCACCCACTTCGTCAGTGAAACTTTTCGCAACCTGAGCGAGGCGCGAACTCCCGTCCACCAGTTGGCAAGCGAGAACGTTACCACTGCACCTGCGAGCGGTGTATAATAATATTCGTGTATAATGTATTCATGCATAATAATATGATTCGTGTATAATATGATACGAAATCGGACGCTCATTTTGAATGATAGGTTACCAGGGAACGATAATGACAACCTCAGAGTCGTGCGCCGCGACTATAGTAGTCTACATCCTCGCGGCCCTATCGGGAAGCTCAGCATTTGTCTAAAGTAGAGCTGTCTCTATACCATGATTCGCTTTGAAGCGAGCGTTTTGTGGCCTGATAGGGTTACACAACAATTGTCTAAATCAGTGCAGTTTCTGAACGGTTACCACCACCACAGCTTCCACCATCATCATAATCAATGATACAACACCACCACCACTGCTACTCGTACTTCCTCGATCATCATCATCATCACAGCTGCCATCAGTACCACCACCACCAGTCCACCACAGCTAGCACCACCATCATCATCTTCACAGCTACCTCCTCCTCCTCCTCCTCCTCCTCTGGGACAGTTGTGAGTGTTGTGCACGGAGATAAAGTGGCTGGGAAGGACTTTGAGGAAGCGATGATGACAGTGAAGAGGAAAAGTGAGAGAAATGGGCCCTAGCTTCTTTGTAAAAGGGAAATAGAAGAAAAGACGGGCGAGGCCAGATTGTACAAAAGGAAAGAACGACTGGTTATTAAGATGGCACGTAACGGTGAGTGGAAGGAATGTGACCGAAAAAGAGAAGAAATGAGAGTAAGGCACGATTCTTTGTTAAAGAGATTTTTTTTTTTTAATGCAAGGAAGAAGGAACCAAAGGCTAGGAGCCCTCAAGATTGTTCTCTCCAAGGAAATACAAAAACAAGAAAACGGAGAGCCAAATTCAAGATCGTTCACTTGATTTCGAAAACAAGAGGTCAAAAATGAAGGTCGCATGACAAAATCAACCTAAACATTATTTTAAATATGAGTAAGAACACATCTGAGAAAGGAATCAGGGTAAGACAAGGGTGAGGGAAACTGATTTCGACGACGACCATAGATCACACGATAAGGTCAAAGTTGGAGCTGTATGTGTTGTAGTGTGCTTATATTTATTTGACATTTGTCAGCATCTACTGTGTTGTGGTTTTGTCCACTAATTTATCATTGACAATCGAAATTGTATTTAAATTAAGAGCAGTCTTACGCACAAAGTTTTTAAAAAATATCCCTTAACTCCTTTAAAACGGCGACGAATATCCAGTTCTGTTTTCCAACCTTTAAACTATTATATCATTACTGAAGAAGAACCTCTAGTACTAGAACACCAATGACAGGAGATTTTCATGTGTACTTGGTCATCTTGGGAGTAGACTGTAGCACCAGTCGAGCAGGGTGATACTCCCAGGGTGGACGGAAAACTGGTGACAGGGAGAGCTGGAGCTCCCGTTTCATCAGCCCTCGGGACTAGTTCCTGACCATCCCCTTTTGCTGAACTTTTTCAGTGTTTCAGTAACACAGAGAGTAGGCCACCATACTCTCCAGTGCAAGGTTCTCCAGCTGTCAGCTCTAAACTACATGCACATTACATACGAGTACTACACTTCATATTAAAAATTCAGTCAAAATGACATCGTTTGACAAAGCCTCGGAGTCCCGGTGGGGTGGGGGGGAAGGACCATAAATGCCCTCATCATCCGCGCTTCTGCTGGTGACGACCCAACAAGAAGCCTGGAACCACTGTCTGACTCACTTCTTCTTCATTTCTGCAACATTCGCAGCCTTTCCTCCAACTTTCTCTCTGTTGAGCACCACCTCTCTTACTCTAAACCTCACTTTCCCTTCCTGAGACTCAGCTGTCTCAAACCCTACTCTGTATCCTTCTACTTTCTCTCTACTTATTTCAAAGCCAAAGGTGGTTGTAGCATATATGTATGCAGCGATTTATATTGTTCTCGTGTTCCTAAACTTAATTCTTCTGAATTTTCTACTCTCTGGCTTCGGCTTGCCTGTCATTCTCTGACTAAATATATCTGTGCTGTTTACTTATCCCTTAATTCTACTGACAATGAAAAACACTTTACCTATCTTACTTCTATGATGGAACACATCCTATACAGTTCTCCTTTCTCTGAAATCTCCATTCTAGATGATTTCAATGTTTACCATTGTCTTTGGGTGTCCTTTCCCTACACTGATCTACCTGGTGAACAGGTCTACATCTTTTCTGTCCTTAACGACTTAGAGCAGCTTGCACAGCACCCTAACCATATCCTTGACTGCCTTGGAGAGAGTTCCAGCATACTTGACCTCTTCCTTTCAACTAATCCTTGTACATACACTGTAAACATTTCCTCTTCATTGGGCTCCTCTGATCACAGCCTTATCACCTTAACCTGTCCTATTGCTCAAGTACGGCCTGTGAACACTGCAAAGGAACGTCGGTTGTGGCACTCTGGAGCTGCTGATTGGGAGGCCCTCAGGCAGTAGATCTTTGATTTTCCCTGGAATGATTCTTGCTTCCATGGCCGCGAGTCATCTGAGTGTGCCATGCACATTACAGAGGTTATTCCTTCAGGCATGGAAGCATGCACTCCTTTCTCATATCCTTTGACTAATGCAAAAAAACATTGGTTTAATCACCCTTGTTCAAATGCTGTCCACGACAAGGAAAAGATCTACATAAGGTACTATAGCCAACCAACCCCTGAATCTCATCTTTTTTTATGTTTCTGCCCCAAATCGTGCTAAGCTTGTTCTTTGCCCTGCTATAAATAATTTCATCCGTACTAAATGCTTTGACCCCTCCAACTTGAAATCTTCCTGCTCCTTCTGGCATCCTTACCAGAAACCTTTCTAACAACTTTACCTCGCCATCCTTCCCTCCTCTTTTCCACTCTGATGGATCTGTGGCTATTTCTTCTACTGATAAGGCAGAACTCTTCGCTCAGACTTTCTCCTCCAGTTCCACCTAAGACGATTCCGGTGCTGTTCCTCCATCACTTTCCCCTTCTGACTTCCTCATGGCTGACATTAAAATTTCTTCAAACTGATGAATTGTCTGCCATCACTGGCCTCAATACTAATAAGGTATAAGGGCCTGATGGGGTCCTTCTTTTTGTCCTCAAGAACTGTGCTTCTGTGCTTAAACCCTGCCTAGGTAAACTCTTTCGTCTTTCTCAGTCAACTTTCACTTTTCTTTCTTGCTGGAAGTTTGCTCTCATTCAGCGTGTCCCAAAGAAGGGTGACCGTTCCCAGCCCTCTGACAATCGCCCAGTTCCTTTAACATCCTGTTTGTTAAAAGTTTTCGAGTTTATTGTTAAGAGAAAATGTTAAAAATATTTTTCCTGTCACAACCTTCTTTCTGATGGTCAGTACGGGTTCCGCCAGGGACGCTCCAATGGCTATCTTCTCACCTACCTTTCAGACTCCTGTTCATTCTCTTTTCGGGACTTTGGCGAAAGCTTTGCCTTGGCACTTGACATCTCAAAGATTTTCGATCGAGTCTGGCATAGATCTTTAAAATGGATTGGTGGGCAATGCACGTGTGAGTGTGAATGCTGCAAGATGGCAATATTACAAATGACCCACGTGGGAAAGCAGATATCTTTGCTAGTACCTTTGCCAGAAACTCTACCATAGATGATACCAGCCAGAATGTCTCAGTACTGGAACTTGATTCTCCCGAAATTGCCCCTCTTAAAATACAGACAAGATATGTAAAATCCATCCTAGACAATTTACCTACCAACAAAGCTCCAGGCCCAGATGGAATTCCGCCAATTGTTTTGAAAAAGTGTTCCCCTGAACTTGCCTCTGTCCTAGCTAATATATTCAGACTATGCATACGTGCTTCTTTATTCCCAAATTCATGGAAGAAGGGAAGTTCGTCTGACCCCTCCAATTACAGACCAATAGCTGTCACATCTTCTCTTAGTAAGGTATTTGAAACTTTAATTAATAAGCATATTGTTAAACATCTTGAATCCAACAACTTAATTAATGATAGACAATACGGTTTTCGCCACGAAAGATCCACCATTGACATACTCAATCTCTTAACTCATACCATCCATCAATCAATTGATCTTTTTGGAGAAACTCATGCAGTAGCTCTTGATATCTCTAAAGCTTTCGACAGAGTATGGCACCGTTCCCTGCTGTCCAAACTCCCTTGCTATGGACTAACGTCTTTTGTTCCTTTGATTTCTTCTTATCTTAGTGACAGGAAAATAAGAGTAAAAGTAGATGATGTATATTCGAATTTCCACTCAATTAACGCCGGCGTGCCGCAGGGATCAGTTCTGGCGCCAACCCTATTTCTGGTTCATATTAATGATCTCTTACCTGTCACTCACAATTCCATTCACTCATATGCAGATGACTCAACACTACATAGTTCATTCACACTCAGACATCCATTTACAAAGTCTAATATCTCTACCTCTCAACTCAGTACAGCCATCTCCATAAATCAAGATCTATCTACAATCAGTGAATGGAGACAAAACAACCTTGTCTCTTTTAATGCTAGTAAAACTAAATATATACAGTTTACTAATAGACAGATATTGCCAGATTCGTACATTACCTTCAGTGCTACTAATATTCCCATCTCCAAAAGTATTGAAATTCTTGGTGTCTCACTTAACAGTGCCCTCAGCTGGACCTCTCATGTCAGATCACTTGCTAAAACCGCCTCAAAGAAACTTGGATTATTGTACAGAGTCCATAACTTCTTCGCCGATGAGCAGTTAGCTATAATTTATAAGAGTCATGTGCACTCTCAGCTTGAATATTGCTCACCCTTGTGGAATGGTTGTGGAGAGGTTGCATTAAGACAACTAGACAAAGTTCAGAATAAAGCTGTTAGAATCATTAACAACCCTGCCATTACATATAAACTACCTCCCCTGCAAGTAAGAAGGAATGTTGCCTCCCTTGCATTATTTTACAGATATTTTTTTGGCAAATGCTCAGACGAAGTTGCGTCCATGGTGCCACCTCTCTATGCCTTCCCTCGTGCTACACGGGCATCTGGTAGCCCTCATGACTGGAATGTCACTCAACCATATTGCAGAACTTCTGCCTATCAGAATTCTTTCATTCCCCGAACTGCATCTCTCTGGAACTCGCTTCCCCAGAGTTGTTTTCCTCCAAATTTCAACCCACAACTGTTCAAGTCTAATTGTTACAGATATTTTATGAACAGAGGACACCAGTAACCTGGTGTATGGATTATTTTTTTTTTACCCATTTGTTTTTCCTTCCTCCGTTCTGTTATTTATTTAAAAAAAAAAAAAGTATTGCAGCTTGTAAAGAGAGAGAGAGAGAGAGAGAGAGAGAGAGAGAGAGAGAGAGAGAGAGAGAGAGCTCCTTTGTCGATTGTGTTAACCCTTTAGTTGCCGACATCAGATGAAAATATAAATCCCTTTATATTCTCCCTTAATGCTCTCATTTGCTTTCCTGTCTTAATTTGAAGATAAAATTATTAAATGTAAATTATCCTCTTTCACAAAATCACAAAATGTTCTCCTCCATCCTTGTCTGTCTCAACCCCTTTTTTGTCGATATCTGGAAGATAATCTGTGTCCTAAGTATGTCTATATATCGATGTATCCACCTGCCTTCTTGTATTCAAACTTTCTCCGATCACTCTTTACATGATTTATGTCAGACTACTCTCTCTTCACCCCACTTTTTCTGTTTCAAGATATTTGTTCAATCCGTAACTTGCTGATATCAAGTCACAGAATTTAAAAAAAAGAAAAAATTTTCTTAATCTGCTTCGTATTAATTTATTTTAGATTTTTTTTTTCAACTCTCTCTTAGCTGCTCCTCAGAGTTTTTAGCAGAATAGAATATTTCACATTAAATCATAAGTATTTTTCAACTTAGCTTACCGACCCTGGATTTAAAAGTAATTCCTCCCAGTCCCATACCATCTCTCTCTAACCTTTCTCTTACAGTCTTTTCCTTATCCGTAACAATTCAATGGCTTTATCCATAAACCTTCTTGTGCTTAAGAGTTGTATCAGGTTATCTGCCTACATTTCCAGCCAAACAGCTACCAAAAACTCCGCTCCCAAACTAAGGTGGACAGTAACATCATTTCAGTTCATAAGTATTAACTGCACTGATGCAGAGACATGTTTATCGATGAAATTGATTTTATGAATGTGACAAACAAATCTGTTTTATTACTTCATTTTCACTCCCTCTCCATTGGAGTTTATGTAAACAAACAATCGCATCAGTTCTTTCTTCTCTAGCATGCTTCTTTTAGCTTGTGTTCGTTATTTAAATATGTTTATTTTTCCCCAATGAATCATCCTTTCTTCTTATCCACTCGTTTCCATTTCCTTCCCCGTCAATTCCAATCCTTTATCTGCAGGGCGTATGGGTTATTTCATCCCAACTTACCAAAAACCTTCCAGGTTATCCCACAAATTTAATTGAAAAGGAATCAGGAAAATTCTATTTAATCCACGTAATCATGCAAAATCCTAAAGCTGAACTCCAAATAGTCTTTTAGTTAAGAATTTTTAAAGTACTGGCCAAACGGCATGTTCAGTCTGTGTATTCTGAGCATCACCATCTTATTTCAAACTGGAATGAACCAAAATTTGCTTTAGACATTAAAAAACAACTAACAATAATTAACAAGTATTCAAATAAGTTTTTGCCGTTGGACTTGCCAGTGTGAACATTAATCAAGAAACCCATTTTTTATTTTCTAAACGAGAAATGTTTAACTGTAAAAGTTCAGTCTCTCGGTCAGTTTCTTATGTTTTTCAAAAACATTTTGATTCTATGCAGTATTATCATAGTTTTACGCGACCTGCAAGTTATTTAGTCCTACGTGAAAAACTGATTTTTTAAAAAGCCAAGAAAGAAGGAACCAAAGACCACGAGCCGGCAAAAACGCTTCGCTCAGAATTGCTTCTCCAATTCCACCTTCAATGATTTCAGTGGTGTTTTTCCATCACTTCCCCTCCTCTGACTTCCGCATAGCTGACATTAAAATTTCTTCAATTGATGTATATTCTGCCATCACTGCTCTCAATACTAACAAGGCATATGGGCCTGATGGGGTCCCTCCTGTTGTCCTCAAGAACTGTGCCTCTGTGCTTACACTCTACTTGCCCTTTTCTTTCTTGCTGGAAGTTTGCTCTCATTTATCCTGTCCCAAAGCAAGGGGACCATTCCCATCCCTCTAACTATCACCCAATTGCTATAATATCCTGTGTTGCAGAAGTTTTCTAGTCTAATCTGAACAAAAGAAAATAAATAAATCATCTTTCCTATAACAACCTTCTTTCTGATCGTCAGTGTGGTATTCGCAAGGACACTCCACAGGCAATCTTCTCACCTACCTTTCAAGCTCCTGGTCATCCTCCTTTCGGGACTTTGGCGAAAGCATTGCCATTGCATTTGACATCTTATAGGCTTTCGATCGAGTCTGGCATAAATCATTACTTTCCAAACTGCCCTCTTACGGCTTCTATCCTTCTATCGGTGCCTTCTTCTCTACCTTCCTTTCTGGTCGTTCTACAGTATAGCTGCTGTTTTAGACGACAACCATTCTTGTCCTAGAGCTATCAATAGTGGTGTTCCTCACGGTTCTGTCCTATCATCAGCTCTCTTCGTTCTATTCATCAATGACCTTCTAACCTGTACATCTAACTACCCACTAATACTCTGATGACTTCACTCTTAACCTTACCATTCGCCTCCTGCAGCATCCATCTCAGCAGTTACTTCAACAAACAGTGGATGAGGCCATGCCACACCTAATGTCTGACTTGGCTTATAGCTCTGACTGGGGTAAACGCAATGTTGTTGTTTTCAGTGCATCAAAAACTCAGTTCTTATATCCATCAAAAAGACCAACTCTTCCGCAGGACTACCCTTTGATTTTTAACAATATCCAGCTCATTTCTGCATCACCTTTAAACATGGTTGGAGTTTCATTTTCTCGAGATTTATCGTGGAAAGAACATACAACCTCTCTTGTAAAATCTGCTTTCAAAGAGATTTGGTGTGCTAAGTCGTCACCGTGCCTTCCTTACCCCTGACAGCTATTGACGAAATGAAAGGATCTTGAATTTGGCTCTCTTATCTTGTTTTTGTTTTCTCTTGGAGAAAGCAATTTGCGGGCTCTTGGCCCTTGGTTCCGTTTTACTTGCATAAAAAAAAAAAAGTTCCCTCGAAGAAAAAAGAAGCTAAGAAAGAGCCAAATTTAAGATCTGTTCATTTCGAAAAGCCTGGACACACTACTTTTGAAAGACTGAAGATTATAGGCAGTAGGAAATAGAGACAGAGTGAGGCAGTTCCAGAGCTGACCTGTTGCATACATGAAGGACTGGTTAACTATTGGATTAAAGAATTGGACGGAAAAGAGATGAGAGGTAGTTGTTAGACCGGTACTACGCGACGGCAGTAGTGATGGAGAGATGCAAGCAGACAGTTCAGACGAGCCGTGATCACTGAAGTGGCGCAAGAAAAGAGAAAACGATGCAACAGTTTGGCAATGAGCAAGAGGTTGAAGGTAGCCAGTAAAAGGAGGAAAGTTAATGAGGCAAAAAGCCTACAACTCCAACTTAGTGAGAAGAGCTGTATGTGGGGAGCCTTCGCACACATGGGAGTAGTACTCTACACAGGGGCGAATAAAACCCGTGTATAAAGTCAACAACTGTGCAGGGGTAAAGAAGGCACGCAGTCGGCTACAAAGGTAGGTAAATATTGCCTCAGAAATGAAAAGCCCGCGTTTTGCCAGATTTTGATTGTGTATTTTCTCATGAAGGATTATTTATATCTGTTTGATTTCTTTCTAGGAATGTATAGGAATCCATTGCACGCAAACACACACACACACACACACACACACACACACACACACACACACACACACACACACACACACACACACACACACACACACACACCAACACCAACGACAATGCCTCCCATCCTCTTGCCATTCTCTTCTTGCTCTGTTACTTTTTTACTCTCTCTCTCTCTCTCTCTCTCTCTCTCTTTCTCTCTTTCCTACCACAACTTTCTGAACTGCAGTCGAGTTGGGTACGTTTTTTTCCCATGAGGGTCTTGGCTGGGTTAGGTTAGGTCCAGTCAGGTAAGATCGGTTTAAACATTTGACTACGTTGGGTTCCTTTGTGCCAAATGTTAGGTGTTAATTAGAATTCGTTCATGTTTCTACCAAGACAGAAATGGTTGTTATGTGCTTACCTTACAATGATTCCTTATCCCCACCAGATTAGTTGATGTCCAAGCCTGTCAGACTGAAGGGTCGGTGTAACCAGGACCTAGGGATGCAGATTCTTGGATTCAAAATATTTTATACCTATTTATTTGCAGTGCTGGATCACTCTCATCTTAAATGTCTGGACCAACTGCCTAGCCCCGGGCTCCTACGCTTCTCATGGGGCAATGTAGGATTGGATGATGAATGGATGGATGCTATGCTGGGTTTCTCTATGCTGAACAAGAGTCTGAAAAATACTTATGAAACGTATAACACTAAATACTGTAGAAGGGGAAATCTGGCTGGTACAAATCAGGTAGAACGTCCCCGTACATAGTGTCATCCATTAGTTATTTATTTATTCGATTATTCATTTTAATTTACTACTTTCTCTTTCATATTATTCACATTGGAAGCTTATAGATAATGTATTATAGAATGCAGCTTTTCCTTTTCAGTCTTTCCTATGAAAATTCCATGTCAGTTTTTCCATGCTGCATGGTGGTTTTTCTCACTTTTCTTGCCAGTTTTAGCTGGAGGGTATGGAGGCGGGGGGAGCCTTCTTGCTTTACTATCCTTATCCTTCAGTATGTAGAGTTAAATCTCGTAGCCACAGTCTACTCTGTAACAAACAGCCTCGAAAGGACCATAAGGTCTGTTGTTGTTTGCTTTCCTTTGTACTCCTTTGAATGTTTGAACTTACACAATTATCGTTAGACAACTCTTGGTCAGCTTGTGACGATTAGGTTACGTTAGATTAGAATGTTAGGGTTAGGGTACCTTAAACTTAGCTCTTGGAGAAGACTAACAGCCTTTTAAGATTATGCCTAACTTAGGCTAGGATGTTAGGGTAAGAATACGTAATCAAATAAGATAAAGTTAGGCTAGGCAAGGGCATTATTGTTAGGTTTAGATTAGGGCAGGTTACTTTAGGACAGGTTAAGTGGTTAGGTTTAAGTTAAGTTTGATTAACAACAGTTTATGTAAGATTCCTTTAATTTAGACAGTTAGGGTTAGGTTATTAACTTACATTCGAGTTAAGTCCGATCGTGGGACAAGAGCTCCTCCCCCCTCTCTCTCTCTCTCTTAAACCATTTCACCTCTAACCTTCATCCTTACCTCGCATTCTCACCCTAATTATCCTGACATCCTCGCTCTCACATAAAGTTGCATTCCAATTGACTTCGTAAAACTCGTAGCACCTCCTCTCTAGCTAATTATTCTGCATATTGGACTTTCATATCCTTCTATTTGTTCTGAATTAAAATTAGGTCTATTTATAAAAATGTAATTATCATACAAGAGAATAGTAAGTTGCAATAAGTAAATTAAATTGGTACAGAAAATATGCTACGAAGCCTTCCTGTCACCTAGAAATCAACCCACACTCTTCTCACATTCCTTTCCTTTTATGCTTTTCCGTTCTCTTCTCTCCTTCCCTTGCTTCTAATGCATTCCCATCCGTTTTACTCACATCTTTCCTCTTGTGTTCTCTCCTCACTCCGTATACATCCCCCTCCGTTCTTTCTTAAGTTCTTTAGTTAACTCATCATTTCTTTTCTCTTCCCTGACCGTCACTCGTTGGTCACTGTGGATATTACAGCTTCAGTACCCAAGGCGCTTAATTAGGTCATGTCAGGAATGTGTTACCTCTTTGTGGTGGTCGGTGGTGGCGACCTCCATCCATGTAGTGCTGTCTGCTTTTTCATTTTTCCTCTATCTTTCATTTACTGTGTTGTCCTCCACTCATCTAATTTCTTTCATCCTTCCTGTCACTTTTTATTTCTCTTCTTTCCAATTCAGGTGGTTCTACACTGAGTGACAAGCCCAGTGTTTTCCTGTAATCAAGGAAGCCATTTACAACGCTGGGTGGCAACCACATAATCAGTTAACGATCATGTCTAGCATATTATGGTGTTCCTGTAGTAGTAGCAGTAGTAGAGTTCCTGTTGACTGGACAGACGCAAATGCAGTGTCCATCCGGAATCAAACCTTCACACTCTTTTCCTCGCCTCGCTGTGGCAAGGTGCTGTCTGTCACAAGCCAACATCCGTTTATTGCACGGGACGGCCCTCTGAATGTGGTTGCTTGTCTGCGGTTGACAGGTTTGCTCTTTCAGACAGACTAGTTACTCAGCAACAAATTGTCTTCACTACAACAACCATCAGCATCCGATTTTTCATTTTTCATTGTGTTCATCATTATCATGATCATCATTTTTAAAAACTGAGGTAAAGGCAAAATTACAGTGATGAGAAATCTGTTAACACCCCCAGCCAAGAATCTGATCGTACCGAGAATATAATCGTGGCTCTGCACCTAATATTCTCGCTCTCTGCAGCAGTGTGTGACATCCAGTGCTGGTGCCATCAAACCGGGTATGACAGACGTCACGGTGTACGCTAGTATATCGGGATATAACCTAGGCTGTAATACTGGAGTGCAGGGTGTTGAGAAAAGATATTACATGGGGGTTGGGTATGATGGGTTGTTGTTGTTTGTTGTTGTACGATATGGAGTGGTGTGATGTGTGATGTGATGTGTAATTGTACTGTGGTGTGGTGTGGTAGTTTTATAGAGTAGTGTGGTAATGTGGTGTGGTAATTGTGAACTGGTTGTGTAGTGTACCGGTAATGTGATGATTGTGGTATGGTGGTATGGCGCGGTGTGGTAGTGTAGTGTACCAGATTTATCGTCTTTCTTACTACAATATTTCTCTTTGGGTATTCGAACTATATATATATATATATATATATATATTTATATATATATATCTATATATATATTTATATATATATCTCTATATATCTTTCTCTCTCTCTCTCTCTCTCTCTCTCTCTCTCTCTCTCTCTCTCTCTTCACGCAATATTGTTATAATTTTTTTAAATATCCCTTTATCATACTTTTAAATCTTTCTCCTATTCCCTGTATTTTTTTCCTGCCCTTGCTGAAGCTAAGCTAAGTCTTTTTCCTCAACAGTGATACTTCTTCTTCCCATCTTCCCTTCCGTACTTCTTTGGAACCATTAGACAGATCTCTGCTATGCATCCTTTATCACAGTCATGAATTTTCAGCTACATTCCACTGTTTTCACTGATTATCCCACTTGTCACCACTTTCTATTTCCTTATCACTAATCTTCTATCCTATTCCGTATATTCCTTATTTCAATTTAAAACTTTCATCTCTCTTCCCTTTCTTGTTCTTGCAATGCTCCCTGCAAATTTTTTTTTTTCTTTATCGTTAACCCTCTTTCTTTTTTCGCTTAGTCTATTTCTTTGTTTTCCAGTTGCCTCAACTATTCACCTTCCAAAGCGAAGAGATCATTTTTGGGTGACTAATCTTGTCCCTCACCCTTTCCACCTGTCTTCTTGGAACCATATTACTGTGTTTTATGACCCCGTTCAACCTCCACTCCCCAGTAACAAATCGTTGACACAGGCCATCAAAAGAAACATTAACGCCTTCAGTACCAGGACTTCACTCACGCATTTTTATCTCGTAGCCACCAGCCAATTTATTTAGCAGCTTAGAGGAAACCTATATTACTGAAAAGGTTACATATAAGCTTTCATTATCAGTTTCAACCTAATGACACTTTCTTTTCCCTTGCTGCTACAAGTCATTTTCATTCGGCTCATTCATAAGGTCCTAATGATGTGCCATAAATCTAGCCCGCCATGACATTGTGAAAACTCACTTGTTCCTTCATAGAAGTCGATGAAAAGATGCAGAATAAAACCAAAGCGAGGTCAAGGATGAGAGTACCACCATGGATTATGATGAGAATCATGTCACTTGGTGCATCACATAATATTTCTCTTACTAAATGCCTTTGTTTCTGTTGCTGACCTGAGGTATTCCAAATCCACTAATGTAATGGCATATACGTTCACACAAGGCATATTAAATATAATTAAGTGTGTGGGGAGGGGGGGCGAGAAGGTCTGTGAGAGAGATCAGATCAGCTTTGAATACTGGAAGTGTAATAGAGAGTGAAGCGACCATTGGAAGATGGCAAATATATATCATCCAGTAAGGTTTAGATACACCTCTAATTTCCTGATGGGTCAATGGTCTGTAACTGTTTAAGTGTTTGTTGAAAGTGTTCTATGTACGATATATATATATATATATATATATATATATATATATATATATATATATATATATATAGATAGATAGATAGATAGATAGATAGATACAGATATAGATATAGATAGATGGATGGATAAATAGATTGACAAATAGACAGATAGATAGATATAGATATAGACAGATAGACTGATAGGTAGGTAGGTAGGTAGATGGGTAGGTAGACAGATAGATAGGTAGGCAGATAGATAGATAGATAGATAGATAGATAGATTGATTGATTGATTGATTGATGGGTTGATTGATTGATTCATTCATTAAAAAGTTAGATGAATAGTTAGATAAACAGATCGGTAGATAGATAGATTCGAATACCGTAAAGTTTTTTTCTTACCAGGCTAAAATAGATTTATTCCTGTCAACTGCGCAAGACTTATTAAGGAGGGAACCTCTATATGTTTATGATTTGATGAAGAGGTTCAGCCATCTACTTATTCTTCCGGGAAAAACAATTACGGCAATAATATGATGGTGACCTTTTTTGACATTTCTTAAGTTTTTTTTTCTTATTCTTATTCTTCTAAAGTCAAAAGTGGTAAGAAGAGTCAGGCAGAAGAGGAGACAAGACGGAGGTAAAGGTGGTGTTTAGTCCCTTAAATACTAGAGCTGCCAACTATGCCGAACAAAATTGCCTGGCCGCAGAAAGAAAATAGTTTGAACAACGCCATCCAACTGAAGGAGCTGAGATTGATTGCTTTTAGCCTCGTCTATACGAGCGGTCTCTACCAAGCTGTAAAAAGTCGTCAAGTGAGAGTAAGAATACAAAATAATAAAGACATCATGGTACCGAAGAAGTTAGTAAATGGTGAAAGTTTGTTGGCAGAGGAGAAGGGGAACAGGAATAGGTGGGAAGAGGACAGAAGGAGAGAGAAAGAAGGAATTGGAAGAGAGGAACACGAAAAACGAATGTCATTTAGCCCATTATATAGAGAATCCCATTTTAAAGAGCACACACACACACACACACACACACACACACACACACACACACACGCACACACACACACACACACACACACACACACACACCAACGACAATGCCTCCCATCCTCTTGCCATTCTCGTCTTGGTCTGTTACTTTTTTACTCTCTCTCTCTCTCTCTCTCTCTCTCTCTCTCTCTCTCTCTCTCTCTCTCTCTTTCCTACCACAACTTTCTGAACTGCAGTCGAGTTGGGTACGTTTTTTTTCCCATGAGGGTCTTGGCTGGGTTAGGTTAGGTCCAGTCAGGTGAGATCGGTTTAAACATTTGACTATGTTGGGTTCCTTTGTGCCAAATGTTAGGTGTTAATTAGAATTCGTTCATGTTTCTACCAAGACAGAAATGGTAGTTATGTGCTTACTTTACAATGATTCCTTATCCCCACCAGCTTAGTTGATGTCCAAGCCTGTCAGACTGAAAGGTCGATGTAACCAGGACCTAAGGATGCAGATTCCTGGATTCAAAATATTTTATACCTATTTATTTGCAGTGCTGGATCACTCTCATCTTAAATGTCGGGACCAACTGCCTAGCCCCGGGCTCCTACGCTTCTCATGGGGCAATGTAGGATTGGATGATGGATGGCTGGATGCTATGCTGGGTTTCTCTATGCTGAACAAGAGTCTGAAAAAATGATTATGAAATGTGTAACACTAAATACTGGAGAAGGGGAAATCTGGCTGGTAGAAGTCAGGTAGAACGTCCCCGTACATAGTGTCATCCATTAGTTATTTATTTATTCGATTATTCATTTTAATTTACTACTTTCTCTTTCATGTTATTCATATTGGAAGCTTACAGATAATGTATTATAGAATGTAGCTTTTCCTTTTCAATCTTTCCTATGAAAATTCCATGCCAGTTTTTCCATGCTGCATTGTGGTTTTTCTCACTTTTCTTGCCAGTTTTAACTGGAGGGTATGGAGGCGGGGGGAGCCTTCTTGCTTTACTATCCTTATCCTTCAGTATGTAGAGTTAAATCTCGTAGCCATAGTCTACTCTGTAACAAACAGCCTCGAAAGGATCATAAGGTCTGTTGTTGTTTGCTTTCCTTTGTACTCCTTTGAATGTTTGAACTTAGACAATTATGGTCAGACAACTCTTGGTCAGCTTGTGAGGATTAGGTTACGTTAGATTAGAATGTTAGGGTTAGGGTACCTTAAACTTAGCTCTTGGAAAAAACTAATAGCCTTTTAAGATTATGCCTAACGTAGGCTAGGATGTTAGGGTAAGAATACGTAATCAAATAAGATAAAGTTAGGCTAGGCAAGGGCATTATTGTTAGGATTAGATTAGGGCAGGTTAGGTTAGGACAGGTTAAGTGGTTAGGTTTAAGTTAAGTTTAACAACAGTTTATGTAAGATTCCTTTAATTTAGACAGTTAGGGTTAGGTTATTAAATTACATTCGAGTTAAGTCCGATCGTGGGACAAGAGCTCCCCCCCCCCTCTCTCTCTCTCTCTCTCTTAAACCATTTCACCTCTAACCTTCATCCTTACCTCGCATTCTCACCCTAATTATCCTGACATCCTCGCTCTCACATAAAGTTGCATTCCAAATGACTTCGTAAAACTCGTAGCACCTCCTCTCTAGCTAATTAGTCTGCATATTGGACTTTCATATCCTTCTATTTGTTCTGAATTAAAATTAGGTCTATTTTATAAAAATGTAATTATCATACAAGAGAATAGTAAATTGCAATAAGTAAATTAAAATTGTACAGAAAATATGCTACGAAGCCTTCCTGTCACCTAGAAATCGACCCACACTCTTCTCACATTCCTTTCCTTTTATGCTTTTCCGTTCTCTTCTCTCCTCCCCTTGCTTCTAATGCATTCCCATCCGTTTTACTCTCACATCTTTCCTCTTGTGTTCTCTCCTCTCTCCGTATACATCCCCCTCCGTTTTTTCTTAAGTTTCTTATGTTAACTCGTCATTTCTTTTCTCTTCCCTGACCGTCACTCGTTGGTCACTGTGGGTATTACAGCTTCAGTACCCAAGGCGCTGATTTAGGTCAAGTCAGGAATGTGTTACCTCTTTGTGGTGGTCGGTGGTGGCGACCTCCATCCATGTAGTGCTGTCTGCTTTTTCATTTTTCCTCTATCTTTCTTTTACTGTGTTGTCCTCCACTCATCTAATTTCTTTCATCCTTCCTGTCACTTTTTATTTCTCTTCTTTCCAATTCAGGTGGTTCTACACTGAGTGATAAGCCCAGTGTTTTCCTGTAATCCAGGAAGTCATTTACAACGCTGGGTGGCAACCACATAATCAGATAACGATCATGTCTAGCATATTATGGTGCTCCTGTAGTAGTAGCAGTAGTAGAGTTCCTGTTAACTGAGTGGACAGACGCAAATGCGGTGTCAATCCGGAATCAAACCTCCACACTCTTTTCCTCGCCTCGCTGTGGCAAGGTGCTGTCTGTCACAAGCCAACATCCGTTCATTGCACGGGACGGCCCTCTGAATGTGGTTGCTTGTCTGCGGTTGACCGGTTTGCTTTTTCAGACAGACTGTAGTTACTCAACAAATTATCTTCACTACAACAACCATCAGCATCCGATTTTTCATTTTTAAATGTGTTCATCATTATCATGATGATTTTTAAAAACTGAGGTAAAGGCAAAATTACAATGTTGAGAAATCTGTTAACACCCCCAGCCAATAATCTGATCGTACCGAGAATATAATCGTGGCTCTGCACCTAATATTCTCGCTCTCTGCAGCAGCGTGTGACATCCAGTGCTGGTGCCATAAAACCGGGTATGACAGACGTCACGGTGTAAGCTAGTATATCGGGATATAGCCTAGGCTGTAATACTGGAGTGCAGGGTGTTGAGAAATGGTATTACATGGGGGTTGGGTATGATGGGTTGTTGTTGTTTGTTGTACGATATGGAGTGGTGTGATGTTGTGTGGTGTGATGTGTAATTGTACTGTGGTGTGGTGTGGTAGTTTTATAGAGCAGTGTGGTAATGTGGTGTGGTAATTGTGAAATGGTTGTGTAGTGTACCGGTAATGTGATCATTGTGGTACGGCGCGGTGTGGTAGTGTAGTGTACCAGATTTATCGTCTTTCTTACTACAATATTTCTCTTTGGGTATTCTAACTATATATTTTTTCTCTCTCTCTCTCTCTCTTCACGCAATGTTGTTATAATTTTTTTCACATATCTCTTTATCATACTTTTACATCTTTCTCCTATTCCCTGTATTTTTTTCCTGCCCTTGCTGAAGCTAAGCTAAGTCTTTTTCCTCAACAGTGATACTCCTTCTTCCCAGCTTCCCTTCCGTACTTCTTTCGAACCATTAGGCAGATCTCTGCTATGCATCCTTTATCACAGTCATGAATTTTCAGCTACATTCCACTGTTTTCACTTATTATCCCACTTGTCACCACTTTCTATATCCTTATCACTAATCTTCTATCCTATTTTTTTTTCTCTTACTGTTTACATTTCTCTTTTCCGTATATTCCTTATCTCAATTTAAAACTTTCATCTCTCTTCCCTTTCTTGTTCTTGCAATGCTCCCTGCAAAATTGTTCTTTTCTTTATCGCTAACCTTCTTTCTTTTTTCGCTTAGTCTATTTCTTTGTTTTCCAGTTGCCTCAACTATTCACCTTCCAAAGCGAAGAGATCATTTCTGGGTGACTAATCTTGTCCCTCACCCTTTCCACCTGTCTTCTTGGAACCATATTACTGTGTTTTATGACCCCGTTCAACCTCCACTCCTCAGTAACAAATCGTTGACACAGGCCATCAAAAGAAACATTAACGCCTTCAGTACCAGGACTTCACTCACGCATTTTTATCTCGTAGCCACCATCCAGTTTATTTAGCAGCTTAGAGGAAACCTATATTACTGAAAAGGTTACAGATAAGCTTTCATTATCAATTTCAACCTAATGACACTTTCTTTTCCCTTGCTGCTACAAGTCATTTTCATTCGGCTCATTCATAAGGTCCTAATGATATGCCATAAATCTAGCCCGCCATAACATTGTGAAAACTCACTTGTTCCTTCATAGAAGTCGATGAAAAGATGCAGAATAAAACCAAAGCGAGGTCAAGGATGAGAGTACCACCATGGATTATGATGAGAATCATGTCACTTGGTGCATCACATAATATTTCTCTTACTAAATGCCTTTGTTTCTGTTGCTGACCTGAGGTATTCCAAATCCACTAATGTAATGGCATATACGTTCACACAAGGCATATCAAATATAATTAAGTGTGTGGGGAGGGGGGGCGAGAAGGTCTGTGAGAGAGATCAGATCAGCTCTGAATACTGGAAGTGTAATAGAGAGTGAAGTGACCATTGGAAGTTGGCAAAAATATATCATCCAGTAATGTTTAGATACACCTCTAATTTCCTGATGGGTCGATGGTCTGTAATTGCTTAAGTGTTTGTTGAAAGTGTTCTATGTACGATATATATATATATATATATATATATATATATATATATATATATATATATATATATATATATATATATATATATATATATATATATATATATATATATAGATAGATAGATAGATAGATAGATAGATACAAATATAGATATAGATAGATAGATGGATAGATAGATTGACAAATAGACAGATAGATAGATATAGATATAGATATAGATATAGACAGATAGACTGATAGGTAGGTAGGTAGGTAGATGGGTAGGTAGACAAATAGATATGTAGGCAGGTAGATAGATAGATTGATTGATGGGTTGATTGATTCATTCATTGAAAAGTTAGATGAATAGTTAGATAAACAGATCGGTAGATAGATAGATAGATTCGTATACCGTAAACTTTTTTTTCTTACCAGGCTAAAATAGATTTATTCCTGTCAACTGCGCAAGACTTATTAAGGAGGGAACCTCTATATGTTTATGATTTGATGAAGAGGTTCAGCCATCTACTTATTCTTCCGGGAAAAACAATTACGGCAATAATATGATGGTGACCTTTTTTGACATTTCTTAAGTTTCTTTTTCTTATTCTTATTCTTCTAAAGTCAAAAGTGGTAAGAAGAGTCAGGCAGAAGAGGAGACAAGACGGAGGTAAAGGTGGTGTTTAGTCCCTTAAATATTAGAACTGCCAACTATGCCGAACAAAATTGCCTGGCCGCAGAAAGAAAATAGTTTGAACAACGCCATCCAACTAAAGGAGCTGAGATTGATTGCTTTTAACCTCGTCTATACGAGCGGTCTCTACCAAGCTGTAAAAAGTCGTCAAGTGAGAGTAAGAATACAAATTAATAAAGACATCATGGTACCAAAGCAGTTAGTAAATGGTGAAAGTTTGTTGGCAGAGGAGAAGGGGAACAGGAATAGGTGGGAAGAGGACAGAAGGAGAGAGAAAGGAAGAATTGGAAGAGAGGAACACGAAAAACGAATATTAATATCATTTAGCCCATTATATAGAGAACCCCCATTTTAAAGAGCACACACACACACACACACACACACACACACACACACACACACACACACACACACACACTTTTAAACTGTCTTTCTGCCACGGAAGACGACACCTTGTATACTCACTAGGATGGTGCGATTCTCACTGTCTTTGGTGCCAACATGTGTGACAGTGCAGATCAATCCTAAATTCGCAAACTTTGTCACACAGTAGACATGTCAAGTCTGGGTTTGCTGGGAGAACTCTATTTTGGTTGAACCTCCATTGTCTCCGCTCTTCTCTGGCCAGGTTCCCAGCTTCTTCGAGATGAATGATCCCTTCGTTGCAAAGGACACTCAAGTGTTTTCTGCCCAAGCCATTGGTTTCAAGAACTTTCGGTATGGTGTTCCATCTCTTCAGAGTTGTCCTCATATGACCCTAATATCTCTTCGTCTGTCTCCCTGTGTTGCGGCCTGCTGCAGGGAGTTGGCCTTTTAGAACCTAGCGAGGAAGGCAGTTCTCAGGCATGAGGAACGCGTGTCCGACTCAGCGGCTTTATATATTGTTACATAGCCTATGATTTCATCATCCTTTGTGTAATTTTAGCGCACAGTATGCTGCATGTTTGATCACGAGCGTGTTCTGCCTCAGTCCCCCCCTTCTACCGTTTTAGTAGAGTAAGTCGTTCTCTCTGTTATTCAGAGCGGGATTTTCAGCTCTTTGTCCCCATGGCTTCATTTGCGCGTCCTTCTTACAAGTTGTATCAAGCTCTCCTGGCCCCTATATAATGAGCTCAGTCTCTCCATCATTGCCACTTAGATCTGCTCCTCATTTTGTTCACATCTCTGTCCTCCCCTGTACAGATATTATTATTGTGAGTGCTCAAGAATCTCCAAACATCTAGCAGCTGTGTGTAATTTGAGTATAACTGTTGTATTTTTTTCTTGTGCTGTGTAGCATAGGGTTAGTTCTTAGGCCTAGTGAGGTCTTCGTGATTGATGTTGGGTTTTATGTCAGTCATTTTTTATAATAGTTTGTATCTGTAATAATTTATCTTGCATTAACTGAGCATTACCAGGTGTATTTTCATTTTATCAGGGCTGACTTAGATAAATTTACTCTTGCTAATTTCGTGTTAATAGAGGCTATTGCAGTTTACCATATATTTAACCTGTTTATTTGCCATTACATTATCCTTATGAGTCCTGAATGTATTGTTGTTAGTTTGAGCATTAAACTTTAACTTGTAATTTTACCTAACTCTTTTGTTTTGAACATGGAACTTTACGGGACAGTAGTGATTTTTAGTATTCTCACTTAAAGTGTACATTATCTTTCTCTGTTCCGTAACATAAATTTGGCGACCTCATATCAGGATATTCAGGATATTATCATAAGGATATTGCTTGATATTTTATGACTGTTACTTATTAATTATGTCTACTATTACTACACTTGATGAAGCCAAAGATTTTTTGTCAAATGTGCAAACAGTGTGTGATGTAGAGAACAGAACAAAGAATGAACTTAAGCTTGTTGCTCAACAATTGGGAATTGTTGTTCGCTCTCATCATTCTAAAGATCAAATTGTTGACATGATTAATGAAAGCTTGTTTAATGTAACTCCTCCAAATGAGCAAACGCAGATTGAATTAGCTAAGTTACAGCTAGCCCTGCAGGAGGCCCGTGCTAAGGAGGCTGAGTTTCACGCACAAGTTGAACTTGCTAGGATTCAGGCAGACCATGAGTATCGCATGAAACAAGGTGGAACTGGATCATCTAGCTCTGATGATTTTGATGTGGCAAAAAATGTTAAACTTGTCCCTCCTTTTAATGAATCTGATTTAACTAAGTATTTTCAGTTGTTTGAGAGGGTAGCTACAGGTTTTAATTGGCCTAAAAAGTATTGGCCAGTACTCCTTCAAACTGTTCTCACCGGTAAAGCTCAAGTAACTTATGCATCTTTGCCTCAGGATCAATCTGATAATTATGATGTAGTTAAGAGCTTGATTCTTAAGGCCTATGAGCTTGTTCCTGAAGCCTATAGAGTAAAATTTAGGACAACTTACAAGCAAGATAAGCAATCCCATGTTGAGTATGCAAAAATCAAAGAAGATCTGTTAGAGCAGTGGTTAAATTCTAAGAATGTGGATTCTGATTTTGGTAAATTTAAGCAGATGATTTTGCTGGAGGATTTCAAAAGGTGTATTTATAAAGATGTAAGCCTATATCTTGATGAGAAAAGAGTAGATAATTTGTCTGATGCTGCAGTTTTAGCTGATGAGTATGTTCTCACTCACAAGAGATATTCTAGAGAAAAAGGGAAAGCTGAGAGTAAGTGCGTTGCCTCTACTCAGAGTACAGGTAACAAGAAAGAGAATAAGGATGATGTTTCTCAGGAAGTAAATACCAGCTTCACCTCTAGATTTCAGAAAAGTAAATGTACTTATTGTAGTAAGCTTGGTCATACTACGGAGAGATGTTTCAGGAGACAGCGTGATGTGAACAAAAAGGAGTCTTTAAATATTCACTCAATTGGTCTAGTGTCCACTCTTGAGAGTTCCCAGAATTCTTTAACTAAGTTAACTGAACCTGCTTTGAGGGGTAACTTAAATTCTCATGATGGAGCTCCTCTTTTGAGCAGTAACGTGGGTGACACTCTCAAGAGTTCATGTGCTAATTTCCTGTCTGATGGTTTTGTCAGTCCTCTGGACAGTAATGACAGGAAATCAGTTAAAATATATCGTGATACAGGTGCTTGCCAATCCCTTATGCTGACCAGTGTTCTAGGCTCTAATGTTAATTCCTCTGATGAAACTGTAATCTTACAAGGTGTAGGGAATAATTACTTCTCTGTCCCTCTGTGCAGAGTGAATTTAGAGTCTGGTTTTGTTAATGGTTCCGTTATGGTTGGGTTGGTTGAGACACTCCCAATGTCAGGTGTAACTTTCTTACTTGGAAATGATATTGGTGGAAGTCAAGTGTGTCCAGCTCCTCAGTTGTCTAGTGAGCCAGTGGCTGCGTCCCAGGATTGTGATGTCCCTGATGTGTTCCCTGCATGTACTGTCACTAGGGCTAAGTCTAAAGTTACTGGTGATTTAGAGGATAATGATGATGATGATGTTATCCTAGCTGACACTTTTCTTGCTAATTTGAACCACTCACCAGATGAGGCAGTACCCCGTAGTGTTGATAATTTGTCTCGTCAAGTGTTGGTTGAGTTGCAGGTTGCTGAGCCTGAGTTGAAAGGTCTAGCTAACTCTGCTTACAGTGAAGAAGAGTCAGCCGGTGCTTCTACTTGTTATTATGTAAAGTCAGGAGTACTTATGAGGAAGTGGAGACCCCCAACACCATCAGCCGACTGTGAATGGGAGGTTGTACATCAAGTTGTCATCCCTCGTGTTTGTAGGCAGGATATCATTAGAGTGGCTCATAATACCAGTTTGGCAGGACACCTTGGAGTGAGGAAGACTGTGGCATGCATTTTCAAACACTTCTACTGGCCAGATATCTTCAGGGATGTTTCCTGGTATTGTAAGTCTTGTCACACCTGTCAAGTTGTGGGGAAGTGTAATCAGACCGAAAAGGTTGCACCTCTAGTTCCCATTCCTCCTTTTGAGGCGCCTTTCACCCGTGTGTTGGTGGATATTGTGGGCCCTCTTCCTAAGACTTCTTCAGGATTTTCTTATGTGTTGACCCTGATTGATATGGCTACTCGTTATCCTGAAGCCATTCCACTTAGAAATATCTCAGCAAAGAACGTGGTTAAGGAAATGCTAGGGTTCTTCACAAAGTTTGGTCTGCCCAAGGAGGTACAGTCAGACCGAGGAAGTAATTTCATGTCAAATGTTTTCAAGCAGTCTCTGAAAGAGTTGGGCATCACCCAGATCACGTCTTCAGCTTACCATCCCCAGACCCAAGGAGCGTTGGAGAGATATCATCAAACACTCAAATCGATGCTCAAGAAATACTGTTTGGAACATCAGAAAGACTGGGATAAAGGTCTTCCATTCGTTGTGTTTGCCGCAAGAGAATCTCCAAATGAATCACTGGGCTTCTCACCTTTTGAACTACTGTTTGGCCATGAAGTAAGAGGACCCCTTAAGTTACTCAAGGAATGCTGGCTGTCGGAGGAAGATGACGTCAACCTGCTGGAGTATGTGATGAAGTTCAAAGAACGGCTGTCCACTGCTTTACAGCTGGCGAGAGAGAATTTAGGAGCTGCTCAGGAGAAGATGAAGACTTGGTATGATAAGAAGTCCAGGTTGCGCCACTTTCAGCCGGGAGATCAGGTTTTGATTCTGCTACCAGTGCATGGGCAACCTCTTCAAGCCAAGTTTAGTGGTCCTTATTTCGTGGAGAAGAAACTCAGTGATGTCAACTATGTCATCGCCACACCAGATCGTAGAAAGAACAAGCAACTGTGTCACATCAACATGCTAAAGTCATATCACAGGCGGGACGAAAATAATCCAGTCTGCACTGTAGCTGTTCCACCCGAGTCTGCAAGTGAAGCTCTCCCATGCAGTATGAGCCTGAGTGATAGTTTGGGGAAGAATCCTGATATCATGAATGATCTCCAGACTAAGCTTTCTCATCTACCTCCCAGGGAAAGGCAGGAGTTTTCGGCATTACTGCAGGAGTACCCGCAAGTGTTCCGTGCCACTCCAGGAAGAACCACTGTGTTGATGCATGATGTCGATGTTGGAGACGCAAAGCCAATTAAATTGCCTCCTTACCGTGTGAATCCAGTGAAAGTTCCTCTCATCCAGAAGGAGCTTGGCTACCTGTTGGACCACAAGATGATTGAGCCCTGTCAGAGCGGGTGGAGTTCTCCTGTCACTCTAGTCCCTAAGCCAGGTGGGTCACAGCGGATTTGCATTGACTACAGACGTGTTAATCAGATAACCAAAACAGACACTTACCCTCTCCCTCGCGTGGAAGATTGCATAGACAAGATCGGAAAGGCTAGGTACATAAGTAAGTTTGATTTGTTAAAGGGATACTGGCAAGTACCTATGACTGAACGTGCTAGGGAGATCTCATGTTTTGTAACATTAGGAAAGACATTTGCATGTTCTGTAATGCCATGTACAGATTGTTTTAGAGTAATAAGAAATTTCCTTTGTAAATTTCTTTTTTCTTTGTGGGGAGGTGTTACATAGCCTATGATTTCATCATCCTTTGTGTAATTTTAGCGCACAGTATGCTGCATGTTTGATCACGAGCGTGTTCTGCCTCAGTCCCCCCCTTCTACCGTTATAGTAGAGTAAGTCGTTCTCTCTGTTATTCAGAGCGGGATTTTCAGCTCTTTGTCCCCATGGCTTCATTTGCGCGTCCTTCTTACAAGTTGTATCAAGCTCTCCTGGCCCCTATATAATGAGCTCAGTCTCTGCATCATTGCCACTTAGATCTACTCCTCATTTTGTTCACATCTCTGTCCTCCCCTGTACAGATATTATTATTGTGAGTGCTCAAGAAATCTCCAAACATCTAGCAGCTGTGTGTAATTTGAGTATAACTGTTGTATTTTTTTCTTGTGCTGTGTAGCATAGGGTTAGTTCTTAGGCCTAGTGAGGTTTTTGTTATTGATGTTGGGTTTTATGTCAGTCATTTTTGATAATAGTTTGTATCTGTAATAATTTATCTTGCATTAACTGAGCATTACTAGGTGTATTTTCATTTTATCAGGGCTGACTTAGATAAATTTACTCTTGCTAATTTCGTGTTAATAGAGGCTATTGCAGTTTACCATATATTTAACCTGTTTATTTGCCATTACATTATCCTTATGAGTCCTGAATGTATTGTTGTTAGTTTGAGCATTAAACTTTAACTTGTAATTTTACCTAACTCTTTTGTTTTGAACCTGGAACTTTACGGGAGAGTAGTGATTTTTAGTATTCTCACTTAAAGTGTACATTATCTTTCTCTGTTCCGTAACAATATATATATATATATATATATATATATATATATATATATATACCTATAAGTATCTATATATATCTATATCTATCTATCTATCTATCTATATCTATATATATCTATATCTATCTATCTATCTGTCTATATATATATATATATATATATATATATATATATATATATATATATATATATATATATATATATATATATATATATATGTATATATATATACTGTATATATCCCGTCCGATCAGCGAAGTTAAGCAACGTTGGGTCTGGTTAGTACTTGGATGGGTGACCGCCTGGGAACACCAGATGCTGTTGGCATCCCTACGTGTCAAGTGGGGTTGGTGGAGGATTAGTGCCCCTCCCTGTAAAACAATTAACTCTAAGCCCTTGGCCACCCCGTTTGGGATACATGGCGTCTGGCAATGAATATATATATATATATATATATATATATATATGTCTATATCTATGTCTATATATATCTATATCTATATCTATCTATCTACCTATCTATCTATATATATATCTATATCTATCTATCTATCTATCTATATCTATCTATCTATATATATATATATATATTTATATATATATATATTTATATATCTAATATATATATATCTAATATATATATATATATATATATATATATATATATATATATATATATATATATATATATATATATATATATATATATATATATATATATATCCAGCATGGTTTCTATGCTGGTTGACTTTGCTTGCTGGACAATTTGTGTGTGACTTTATCCTCCTATGTGAGTTCTAGGATACACTGTAAGGATCGGATGTGAAACGACTCAAGGTGTTTGATGTGATGCTAGTAAGTTATTCAGGATTCAGCACTGTATAAGAGGGTGGAGAGGCATTTAGCCGTATACTGTATACCGATATGACACACACACACAAACACACACACAAGGCACCGAGGAGACCAGACGCTCGCCGCCATCGCTCCATAAACGGCCAACTTGGCCAGTGGCATTACCTAAATTAGTATCTTTATATGAGTCCAGGTTAGACTAAATGGTGTTCCAATATATATAAAAAAAAGGAAGTTTTAAAGCAAGACTTGTTCAAACAGAAAAGAAAACAAATTAGAGTAAGAATGCGCACAATCAGCTGATCGTTTGTTTTGTCTACAACTACCCCAGGGAATGTAAGTACCATATGTGCTTTTGGTACTGCAACATGACCACATACTTTAGTAAAGCAAATTTGGAAAAGAAAAGGGATAAAGGTAGAAAGCAGGACGATGATTTCCACCAAGAGCTGGTTGAAATGGAGACTCACAATAAACTGGTTGAACGAGTACACAGGCTAGAGACGGCTTTTCAAAACGAGATTGATGAAATTAGGAAACAGATACACTTGCAAAAGGAAGAAATAGAAAAATTAGGAAAGGAAGTCAACAAGAAAGACATAACCATAGATGAGCTGACAGTAGAACTGGGTTCACTTAGAAGAAAAATTAGTAAATGGCAAGTACAATACGGTAGTCAACCACGACGGTATTATGGAAGAGTTCAAAAATGATACGGAGACAATTAGGGAAGTAAGCAGAAAAACCAGAGCAGTGACATTGAGGAGAAGATAACACAGGTGAATGAAGCTGTGCAAAGCTACAAAAATGATGTGGAAACCACTTATGCTGAAATGGTGAAAGTAAAGAAAGACTTAGAAACAAGGGTGGAAGAAAAAAGCATTAAAAAGGAAGAGAAAAGAATAATCCAAAACAATCCTAAGTTTTTCAGAGATTCAGTAGATATCAACAAATCTATAGTAATCACTGATATAGAAGAGGAAGAAGTAAAAAACAAGATCTCAAGAGACAAAAAGATGGCAAATGTAATGAGCATATTGAAAGAAGTATCAGAGGAAATGTGTAGTAAAGACATAGAGGAACACAATAGGTTAGGGAACTACGAGAGAAGCAAGTCAAGACCCTTAAAGGTAACCTTCCAGAATGTGAACACCGTGGAGGAGATACTAAAAAATGCAAAGAACCTTATGGAAAAAGAGGAGTTCAAAAATGTATGGATAAAAAGATGCCTAACACAAGAGGAACTGGAATTATTGAAAGAGAAGAGGGAGGAAGCAAAAACAAAAAATGAGGGAAGATCAGAAGAGGAGAAGAAGAAATTTTTTTACAAAGTAATAGGATTGCAGGTACGAAAGTGGTACATAAACAGGAGGGAATAAAAAGGAGGAAGGTAGTAGAACCAAGTCATGACAAGTATATAAACAAGATGATTAAGTTGATGTACTCAAATGTGGATGGAATGGTATCTAAATGATCAGAGATGAATGATTATGTCAAAGAAAATGAACCACATATTATATGCCTACCTGAAACAAAATTAACACCAAGGCTATCAAATGACATCCTAAACTTAGAGGAATATAATATATGGAAAAGAGATAGGAACTTAAAAAAAGGAGGAGGAATTATAATATTAACTAAGAACAATTTAAAAGTCAAAGAAATAGAACTAGATATACCCTCACAAGTAGAACTGATTGCAGTAGAGATCAATACATCTGAAGGGAAAGTAATTGTAGCCAATTTGTACATGCCACCCAAGTCAAACACATGGGAAAGAGACGAGTATGAGGATCTGGCAGAGAATACAATTCAGAGTTTAAGATCATTACTACATAAAATGGAAGAGAAATCGGAAAGAATTATACTAACTGGAGATTTTAATACATATATAAATTGGAATACTCTAGACATAATAAGCCAAGAAAGCTGTTGGGATCAAAAGCTCCTGGATCTCGTGCAGAGTTTTTCCTAACGCAACATGTAAGGGAAAGCACCAGAAAAAGAGGACTCGATGTACCCTCAATGCTAGATCTCATATTTACTAGGCAAGAAAACGATATATTGACAATATACCACCCTCCATTCGGCAAAAGCGACCATGCAGTACTAAATTGCAACTTCAGGATAGCATATGACATAGTTAACAGGAATGAAAGTTACAAAAAGAGCCTAAACTATAGAAAAGGAAACTAAAGAAGTACTTCTTAGAAATTGATTGGGGAAAGGAGCTTAGAGGACAAGATTTAAATGCTATATATAAAAAGTTCTGTGAACTTTATGAAATAGGAGTCCAGAAGTACATCACAAAGCATAAAGAAGCAGAAAAGAAAATAAAGAAGTGGTTTAATACAAAATTTAAAAAATCAAAAGAAAAAAGATTTGTTGTGGTATAGATACAGAATACACAATAGTGAAAAGGCATATATATATATATATAATAATTACAAACAGGCAAGAAACGATTATACAAGAATAAGGAGGGAAACCCAAAAACAGTTTGAGGAGGATATCATAGATAAAAGTAGTGATCAACCGAAGCTATTTTACAGCTACATCAGTAGCAAAATCAAAGTAAAAGATAAAATACAATCCATTGTGGACAAGGGAATCACCTATATACAAGAGAAGGATATTTGTGAAGCACTAAACAAGAAATTCAAATAAGTTTTTACAGAGGAAAAAAATTTTGAGAGGGATTATGTGGAACATGCATGCCCACACATACTACCAGATATACAAACATCAGAAAACGTAATACAGGAGGAGCTAAGTAAATTAGACAAAGGAAAAGCAAATGGTCCTGATGAAATTTCATGTTGGGTACTACGTGAATGTGCAAAGGAGTTAAGTAAACCATTATTTTTAATTTTCAAGAAATCCTTGAGTCAAAGTAAACTACCTGATATTTGGAAGAAATCAAACATTGTGTCTTTATTCAAGAAAGGGAATAGACAAAATCCACTCAACTACTGACCAGTATCACATACCAGTGTTGTAAGCAAGGTATTAGAAAAGCTTATAAGAAAAGCTTGGGTAAATCATCTAGAAGAACACAATATGATAATAGAAAGACAGTTTGGTTTCAGAAAAGGAAAATCATGTGTTACTAATCTGTTGAGCTACTATGACAGAATAACAGACACATTACAGGAAAGAGAAGGATGGGTGGACAGTATCTATTTAGATTTCAAGAAAGCATTTGACACAGTACCACACCACAGACTTTGATGGAAACTGTACCATCAGGGAGGAATTCGAGGCAAACTGTATTGTTGGATGCAAGATTTTCTCATAAGAAGAGAAATGAGAACAGTATTAAGGGGGAATTACTCATCATGGAAAGAAGTGACTAGTGGAGTACCACAGGGCTCAGTGCTGGCACCAATCATGTTTTTAGTGTATATAAATGATATAGACAATAACACTGGAAATGAAAGCTATTTAAATATGTTTGGAGATGATGCAAAAATACGTAGGAGAATTACTAACACAGACTCTTGTAAAGAGCTACAATAAGAATTAAATAAACTTCATGAATGGAGTAATACATGGCAAATGGAATTCAGTGTGGACAAGTGTCATGCAATCAAGTTTGGTAAAAGTGGAAAAAGACCTGATTGGGATTATACGTTAGGAAATAAAACCCTACACACATCAGAAAGAGAGAAGGACGTAGGTGTGATTATCATTAACAGACTATCTCCGGCAGACCACATCAGTGAGAAGGTACGGAACATTTATACACTGCTTGCAAATATGAGAACAGCATTCACATACATAAATGAAGACATGCTAAGAAAGATAATAACATCATTCATCAGACTAACCCTGGAGTATGCATCAGTAGTCTGGAGTCCTCATCTCAAAAAACACATAGACAAGATTGAAAAAGTTCAAAGGGCCGCTTCAAGATGGGATCTAAGCTACGAAGAAATACTAAGTAAACTGAATCTACCAACACTACAGGAGAGAAGGAAAAGAGGTGACATGATTATGCTATATACTGTAAATGCATATCAGGGAAGGAGAAAATAGACATAAATGATTACTTAACTTATGGGGAAACATCAACAAGAGGACACTGCAAAAAACTGCATAAGAAGAAAGGTGATAAAGACGTAGGGAAATTTAGTTTCCCAAATAGAGCAATTGATCAGTGGAATGCACTACCGAATGAAATAGTGTGTGCCAAATCAATTCACAATTTTAAGAATATGTACAATAAATATGGTTTAAGACACAGGACAGTACGAGCTTGACTCATTCCTGTAAAGATACAATTAGGTAAGAACAATTAGGTAAGAACACACACACACACACACACACACACACACACACACACACACACACACACACACACACACACACACACACACACACACACACACACACACACACACACACACACACACACACACACACACACACACACACACACACACACACACACACACACACACACACACACACACACACACACACACACACACACACACACAAATATTCCAAAATAAATGGTTTATCATTTTCCCGCATGAATACCAGTATGAGATTCTTACAAGGTACAGCAATGCAGATATGTTCAGAATAAACCCACATTCTTTGTTACCTTCATTTAAAGACTATCTTATATTTGGGTGTCTTTCATAAATGTAAAATATTCTAGAAATTTTGTGTTACTGCAACACCACTTTCTTTTAGTTCCAAAGAAGAGTCCTAAAGGGAGGAAGGAACATGTCAGAATATTAGCAAAGAGTTAGGGAGGGGGTGTAGAAGAGTGGATGGCAACACAGAGGAAAGAAAGGCATAGAAAAAGGTTAGGGTGAAGAGGCATAACCAGAACAAAAGGAGAGAGACAGAAAGAAAAATCAGAGGATATGAAAATAATTATGCTGACGAAAATTCTGAGGATATGAGAAAATGACAAAAGTAAGTAAAATAACAGATCTAAGAGGGAAATACATTTTTCTTAAAATCCTTCAATATGATTAGGTGGTTATAGTCCCATCAGTCTGATGACGCATTCCATCTTTTATTCATGCTGTCTGCAAACAATTTTATTCAGCTTTAGATTGTCTTTTCATAATGGATTGGTTAGATATGGCCTTAATTAACATCTTTACTCCTAGAAATAATTCATAAGTAGAACTAAACCTGCAGGAAGTGGCAAGCATAATAATATCAAATTCTTCATTGGTCTGAAAGGGTTAACATTTTCTCCCTTTGACTTTGTATAGGGTTCCTTCGTTACAAGTAACATCGTCAGAAGAACCATAATTTAAAACATGACCTCCACCATTGCAGTGAATGGGCTGAGCGCCATGGATCCGAGTGACATTCTTTATTTCTTTATTATTGCCTCTGCCACATGATATTATTCAGCTTAGGAAAGGGTATTCAACTTAAGAAAGACGACTCCAACTGAAATTCATTTATTAACGCTATATATAACCCTACTATAGTCGCGGTGTGTGACTCTGAGACTGTTATTATCGTGCCCTGGCAGCCTACAATTCAAAAGTGCATCTGATTTCATGTATAATATGAAACGCATGTGATTCGTATATAATATGTTCGTGTCTGATATATTCATGCATAATAATATGATTTGTACATAATATAATACGATATCGGACGCACTTTTGAATGGTAGATTGCCAGGGTACAATAATGACAATCTCAGAGTCGTGTGCCGCGACTATAATTCAAAGAGTCTATCCCATGATGAATAAAAATCATCAGATGCCAGCAATTTAGTGAAAGAGACACTTCTAGCTGAATGGGTTTTAATCATTATTTTCCTCCCGTTGACTTGACTGGATTTCTCTCAACTCAATAAAATGATCTTTAGTTGAAGAAAAATATATTAGTTCGTTTATCCCAGTGACAGTGTTATCTTGACCACGAAAAAGATTTATTCAGATGCTGGGAGTTTCCACGGTAAGGGAGTTAAAAAAAAGAAACAGTTCCCTAAGTTATATATATATATATATATATATATATATATATATATATATATATATATATATATATATATATATATATATATATATAAAGTGTACGTACTGAGTCAGAGACGGGGGTATAAAACACAAAAATGAGGACAGTAATAAAACCAACTGTATTCAGAGATGAAACAGCGTCAGAAAGAAAATAAAGACTGAAGGGAATATAGGCCAATACTGGTAATTATAAGGAAATGAAAATAGGAAGGAAGAAAGAGGTGAAAAGTTTATTAAGAAAAAAAAGAGTGGATGAGGAATTTGGAAGGAATTTGAGTGTAAAGTGGAGGGACTGTAGCAAAATGTTCTGGAAGGAGGTGAAGAGAGTAAGACAGGGTGCGGTGAAATCAGCAGGGGAGTGAAAGATAAAAATGGTAGATTACTAGTGGAGAAGGGAGAAAAAGTGAGCAGGTGGAGAGAACACTTTAAGGAATTGTTGAACATAGAGGATGGAAGTAATGCGAGTATAAGTGGCTGGGAGAAGGAGGGAGGTGAGAAGACAGGAAGAAATCAGTGGATAGAAGTTGTGGAAGCAATGAAGAAAGTCAAACTGGGGAAAACCCCAGGAATTGATGGAATGTGCGGTGAAATGCTGAAGCATGGGGGAGAGATAGTAGTAGAATGGATGTGGAAGATGAGCAGGTTGGCCTGGGAGGAAGGTAGAGTCCCGGAGGATTGGAAGTCAGGTATAATTATTCCCTTGTACAAAGGGAAAAGGGAAAAAGAATTGTGTGGTAATCATAGGGGCATTTGTCTTCTTAGTGTAATAGGAAAAGTGTATAGTAGGATACTTATTGACAGAGTTAGGGAAATAACAGAGAAATTAGTTAGAGAAGAACAGGGAGGTTTTAGGAAAGGAAGAGGATGTGTAGATCAGATATTCATTCTTAGATCTATAGTGGAAAAGTTTCTAGAGAAGGAAAAGAAGTTGTATGCCGCTTTCATGGATTTGGAGAAAGCATATGACAGGGTGGATAGACAAGGATTGTGGAAAGTATTAAGAATATATGGAGTAGATGGGAAGTTGTTAAATGCTTTGAAGAGTACGTATGATGGTGCTATGGCTGCAGTGCGTGTGGATAGTGAACTGAGTGAATTCTTCTATTTGAAGATTGGGTTGAAACATGGATGTGTCATGTCTCCATGGTTGTTCAATCTGTACATGGATGGGGTAATAAAAGAGGTACAAGGAAAGGCAGTGGATGTTGGAGTGGCTCTGGTGAGAGAGGGTAGTGTTTGGAAACTTCCTGTACTGTTGTTTGCAGATGATACTGTGTTGTTGAGTGAAGACGAAGGGGAGCTGCAAGGCTTGGTGGATGAGTTTGGGAGAGTGTGTAGGAAACAGAATCTAAAGGTGAATGTAGGGAAGAGTAAAGTGGTCCTTGAGAGAGGTAA